>NC_056733.1:111413000-111525500 GCF_019279795.1 Protopterus annectens | reverse complement strand
AGATTTAAAATTGACTTCAATAAATCAAATAAAATGTACCATATCCTGTATTCACTAGAATCTGCACACTTGAGCAAATGTTTCAGTTTGCTAGAACAGCATGCTTAAGGAAATCAAAATCTCAGCAATTTAATAATATCAAAAACCAAAACCACAAAACAGCAGCTAAATGGATCCAAATGGAAATCCAAAAGTGAAACAGAAAAACAACCAAGGATCTACTACAGCATGTACACTTTATTAAACAAAAATAAGAAAAGGCAAATCTTTTGAGCCAAAGAAGACTCTTTCTCAATGCATATAGAACTTGTGTTCCACACATACTATTTAAATACCATTAAAATTACCCTACCAGCCTATCAGATTAAGTGACATCATAATCAAATAATTAAATTATACATTTTCACAATAATATATTATAATTAAAATAATGTAATAAAACCATTTTAATACATATCAAAATACCATAAAAACATTATATAATGTTAAATATATATGTTACAAAAAGATTGCTAAATATGATAATGCTTCTCTTTTAAAATAGGCTTTAGGCTATTCATTGCATTAATACCAGGGGGTATGTCTGATCTAAAGTAATTTGTCCACCTATACTCAGACAATTCAGTTCTATTCACTATATCTCCACCTCTACATTGTATATTAACTATCTGTAATACCTTAAATTTCAATGAATGATCATCAACTAATTGTTGTATATGTCTAAATAAAGCATTAGTATCTATCTTCCTACAGACAAATGGGAAGATAAGTAAATTACATTTTCAGAATTACAAGTGGCAAAAGTACTAAAATAAAAGTTATTTTGAGATATAGGATGAATAATAGACCTATCTGTGTTTATAAATTTACAAAACACTACAATTATACCATGGGTTAGTACATTTTCCTCTCTCTAAATGTAACCATTTTCATCTTATATCTTTATAGCATAACATTTGTTTCAAATTTCTTTTTTCTTATACAATATATAAAAAAGGTCTATCAGTCAAAATTTTACTTAAATCACTATCTGATGTAAGACTTGTCCAATTCCTTTCTACTATATCTTTAATACTAGGGGTATGTCTATTATACTTAGTTATATAACCTAGAGACCATTTCTTATTAATCTCCCCCTTATGGTTACACTCATTGCTAAATAAATATGGTTTATCTGATGTAGAACACTTAGGACTTACCAGTTTCATAGTATCTTCTATCATTTTCAGATTATACATTCTCTCTTTAAAACCTGCTGCCATATTCTCCATTTCTTTAATAAAATTTACATCTATAGTATTGAACCTCATCATCATCATCTTCTTTCGGCTGCTCCCATTAGTGGTCGCCACAGCGGATCATCTGTTTCCATTTCTTCCTGTCCTCTGCATCATGCTCTTTTACACCAACCACCTGCATGTCCTCTCTCACCACATCCATAAACCTCATCTTAGACCTTCCTCTTTTCCTCTTACCTGGCAGCTCCATCCTTAGCATTCTTTTCCCAATATACCCAGCATCCCTCCTCAGCACATGTCCAAACCAACGCAATCTCGCCTCTCTTGCTTTGTCTCAAAACTGTCCAACCTGAGCTGACCCTCTAATATACTGATTCCTAATCCTGTCCATCCTAGTCACACCCAGTGCAAATCTTAACATCTTTAACTCTGCCACATCCAGCTCTGACTCCTGCCTTTTCGACAATGCTACTGTCTCCAACCCATATAACATAGCTGGTCTCACTACCCTCTTGTAGACCTTCCCTTTCACTCTTTTTGGTACCCGTCTGTCACAAATCACTCCTGACACTCTTCTCCACCCATTCCACCCTGCCTGTACTCTCTTCTTCACCTCTCTTCCACACTCACCATTACTCTGAACTGTTGATCCCAAGTACTTAAACTCATCCACCTTTACCAACTCTACTCCCTGCATCCTCACCATTCCTCTACCCTCCCTCTCATTTACACACATATATTCTGTTTTAGCCCTGCTGACCTTCATTCCTCTCCTCTCTAAAGCATATCTCCACCTCTCCAGGGTCTCCTCCACCTGGTCCCTAATCTCACTCCATATCACAATGTCATCTGCAAACATCATAGTCCACGGGGCCTCCTGTCTAATCTCATCTGTCAACCTGTCCATCACCACTGCAAATAAGAAAGGGCTCAGAGCTGATCCTTGATGTAATCCCACCTCCAACTTAAACGTATCTGTCACTCTCACTGTAGTCCTCACCAATGTCACACTACCCTTGTACATATCCTGTACCACTCTTACATACTTCTCTGCCACTCCCGACTTCCTCATACAATACCACAACTCCTCTCTAGGCACCCTGTCATATGCTTTCTCTAAGTCCACAAAGACACAATGCAACTCCTTCTGACCTTCTCTGTATTTCTCCAACAACACTCTCAGAGCAAATATTGCATTTGTAGTGCTCTTTCCTGGCATGAAACCATACTGCTGATCACTAATCATCACCTCCCTTCTTAACCTAGCTTCAACTACTCTTTCCCATAACTTCAAGCTGTGACTGATCAGTTTTATCCCTCTGTAGTTACTGCATCTACTGTCTCTAAAAAATTGACTTTTTACTACACTCATAAATAAATCTAAGGTGCAAGCTGTCTGCATGCACATATTTAGTAGTCTGCACATTTTTTCTATTAATAGCTGTATGTAACTAATTTTCAATACAAATAACGTTTATGTCTAAAAAATCAATACTTTCATGAGAATATTATAGTTCAAATCATCGAAATCCATTACTAGTTTTTTAAGATATTCAACAAATATATGTAATGCTTCTATTTCACCTATCCATAGAAAGAAAACATCATCAACAAAATGTTTATAAAAACATACTACTATTCTGGAATTCAACCTTTGTTGTGCCATCACTATAAAGTTCCTGCCATTGGGCTAGGACCAGATTTGTGTAGCTATTAGCTACTGAGGTACCCATAGCTACCCCTAGTAGCAGATGGTAATAGTCAGTATTAAACAAACAAAAAATACTTTCCAACACAATATTTAACATCCTGCAAATAAAGCTTTATTTTAGAAGAAGAGAACCTACTATGTTTACATAAAAATTATCTAACAAATTCAACACCTATCCCATTAAGGGTAACTGTGAATAATGACTTTATATCTAAAGTTACCATAACAGCATTATTAAGAATAGCAGTTTCCAAAAAATTGTGTAGGTCATTCAACATATACTTTGAATTCTTAATAAAACTCTTACTATAAATCAGCAAAAGGTGTAATAAATTTTACACTTATTATAAATCAGCAAAAGGTGTAATAAATTTTACTTTATTTTTATATATAACTATAATGGCCCACTGAGAACCAGAGACTATCAGTCTCATTGGTGGATGATGAATATTTTTATGAATTTTTGGCAGCCCATAAATGAAGGGACAAACAGGATGGGCTATAGACAAATAATTATATATACAGCTGGTGTGATAGACATCTCCATTAGCAGCTCTAATAAAAAATGTTTGACTTTATAGACAATATTATTCAATTCTATTCTAGTAATATTTTTAAAAATCTTTTTGTCTAGTAATAAGTCATACATTAAAACATTATCCTGGGTATTTAATAAAATCCATGTAGGCATAGTGTAAAGCCTACATGGAAGGTCCCATGTCTGTGTATGCAGTACCCCCTCAGTAGCATGCCATGCATATTAATGAAAGGGAGTTACTGAGGGAGACCTGTGTAATATAGTGATTGAATCAGTGTAGGGAGTGTGTTACTGTGTCCAGAGATGAGCAACACATCCCCTACACTGTCAAAGTGCTGGATATCAATGTATGCATATGTAATAAATGGGTTTAGGGTTTTTTTTTGTGTGTTTGTGTTGTGCTGCATGGCATGCAGCAAGGTGCACATGCCAGACATCTAAAAATAAAAAATAGATATATTTAATTATGAAAACAAAGGTCAAGTTTAAGCATAGCTGAGCGGGTTTGCTCACTGTGTTGGGGTGCTCAGCGGTGCTTAAACGTAGTGCAGAGATATATGTAAAAGTATAACAATAGTCTACATAGCCACGTAGCCAAATGGTTAGAGTGACAGCCTTATGTGTAGTAGGTGCAAGGTTCAAGTACAAAGACAGGTTATTTTGTAAATACACATTATGAGAATAATTTTAAATCCTGATTACATTTTGTATGATTACACAGACAGGTTATTACATTTATTTTTCAAATACACATTTATGTGAAGTACTATTAAACCTTGATTGAATTTTGTATGAATACACAGACAGGTTATTAAGCATTTATGTGGCAAATACACATTTATGAGATGTATTTTAAAATTCTGCTTTGCTGCGCTCAGCTAAGCTCTGCTAAGCACAGCTAAGCCTAGTCAAACATTGCTTAAACAAGGAATGTTTTAGCAGAGCTTAGCTGGTTTGCATGCTGCTAAGCAGAGTGAAGCACTGCTATGCAATGCCAGTTTAAGCAGTGCTCAGCTCAGCTAAGCTGGTTTGAGCACCGAGAAGCATTGCTGATCATTGCCAGTTTAAGCACTGCTCAGCTGAGCTCAGCAGGTTTGAGTGGTGTTAAGTGAAGCACTGCATTTTTAAAAATTGCCCAGTGGCGGTAAAGGCCAGGAAAACAGGCTTAAGTGCAACAGGTGGGAATACAGCAGAACTAGTTGGAGTTTGAAGCTGGCAGGAGCTATGGCAGGTATTGGAGAGGGTGTGCACTTCCAGGCATAATGGTGGAGCATTCTGGAGTCCAGGGTCATGGTTGGACTCATTGTAAACTAACATGATGTCTGGTTGCTGCAGGGCCAGTACCTGGGAACGGAGTACAAGTCGGAAGCCTGGGACCAGCTGGAATGAGATCTCACCTGTGCTGCAGGTATCCCTTGCACAGTTGAGCAGGTCCATCATCGTTTTGATGATCTGAAGTGATGGAAGAGGGGACTTCTAGACACCTGGGTCCAAGATGTTAGACATGGGAATGTCCCCAAGTTTGTAAGTACTGTTTGCATTGTTTTACCAATACCTAATCTGAATGTGTGATAGACAGGTATGCATAATGGTGTGCTTCTCTCCTACAACTTTAGAGGAGAGTGCTCACAGCCTAGATGACCATGCAGGGCACCTGGCCAGGTTGCGCCATGAGTGTGGTGAGTATAGATGCATCTTGCAATCTATAGTCATACAAACAAGACAAAGTAGTGTATTAACTGCCATTAGGTATGTACAGTTTTGATTGTACAGCAATGAATGTGGTCATAGAGCTGGACTGCAATAAGGCAGTAATGCCAGGTATAGTTCACTAAAGATGAAAACATGACATCTGAGAATGTTAAGGAAATAATTTTTCTACTGCATTAATTGCGGAATTACAGCTGTATTGCAACACCTGCATTACATGAACTGTTCTGCAATAAAGACTAGAAAAAATATACCACTCACTGCATGAAGTCACCCCTAATAAAGCTGTGTTTTGCAATATGTGTGTATTTTGGGCTGTTGTTCATGAAATCGAGTATTATACTTGCTGTGAACTACAAACACAAAAAATACCACTAAGTGACTGAAGATTAGCTAATAAAGAGTGTTCTGCTAAACTGTAGATTTGGAGCTGTACTAAAAGATATACTGCAGTATGATATTTGTTCTGCACTAAGATCAGAGGAATGCCCAAGGTATATTGTGTCTAATAAGATTGTCTTATATTAACCATTGCATTTCAGCTATATGCATTGCTGCTCTGAGGTACATTGCTGCAGGCAAGTAAGAAACTTTAATAGCTGTAGACTGCAAATATACCATCTGCAACCGTATATGGGTCAGGTAGCCAACCCAGCCGTCCGATATGGTTTCTACATATCACAGATATTTCCACCCACTAGGGGTATATGGTGTACACCTGCATTCTATGTATTAATGTACAGTTCGCCTAAAATCTCTGTGATGCATGAATCTCATGCATGTGTGTTCAACTCTTAGTGCAGTCTTACACAGCAATCTACTTCTATTACCAGGTCATATTTTGTTAGCAGGTAAGCTCTAGGCAAATATCAGTCAATGTGAAGCAGTGGCTCAGTAGCTCAGTTTGACAAATGCTAGGTCCGATGTACATTTTGTCACACACAGACCAGGGTTTGAGTCCAGTGACAAGTACTAGTAAGGATTATTGAATTACTTGTGTATTGTTAACAGACATTCTCCCCACAGGAATTACAGGTAAATAAATGGCTGCAGTAACCCTTATACTGTGTTAATAATGTGTGTGTTCAGGTGTAACAAAGTGTTGACAGCATTTCTCAGCAATATGAAAATACTTCAGAAATTAAAGGCAACAAGTAGAATACTAATAAAAGCTAATACAGTAAATAAAATGTATACTCTTGGCATGGCTGCATGCCTGGTATGCTGTGAATGTCTGCTGATAATCTAACCCCATGCCTGCGAAGGATGGTATGATAGTCATAAACTCTCTGTACTGTGAGTGATACATGTCTCTCAAGTGTCATGCTGTCACAGACTATGATCACTGTTGCCTAATCCCTTTGTCACAAATCTATCATCAACATGATTTATGTCAATAGCACAGTCAAGTCACACTACATCAGTTCACAGTACACCTTGGTAGTCATATCTGTCCCCATGACATATAATATTCCTCTGTAGTTGTGTACCTGTAGGTGTTACAGCTTGGCCCATACTGTCCCATCCAGATAGCGTGAGAGGTATATACATGCTACAGAAGCTATAGGGCATATATATACATAAAGGAAGGGCAGACCTGTAGAGTATATAAGAGTAATGTTGCAAACAATATAGCCTATACTGGTATTAATGGAATGCATTTCTCTCTCTCCCCACCCCTTATCTGCATCATAATTCAATATTGTTATACATTGGTCATGGTTTACTATTAACATATGTTCTTCACAAAATGTTATGTTGGGCCTTATGTTTTATTATTGTTATGTATTACAATGGTTGCATACTAACATACCTTGTTGGATTACCTATGTTGTTGACCTTATGCCATAACTGTTACTGACAAACTATTACTATACTGACTTTTATCTCACTTATTGTTGTGTTCCATATACTACACAATGTTATGTTACTGAGTTATTTACAATGTTCCAGCATGCTGTCATAACTAGCTAAATGTTATGTTAATTACTATCCTATACACTTTGAAATACCTCAACACCATAGCTCGACTGGGTAAGCCACTTTCTGGTGATCCCCCTATCCTACCTCAGCTGGCTGTGGCACTGGGTCCTAGCATGGTAGCGCCCCCTCTGCTGGCCCTGCACCACCTACAGGAGGAGCTGCCTCAGAGGACAGGGTCCATTCCCAGCCGGGAGCAGAGGAGGGGGGTGTCACCCAGGATTAGCTACCAGTGATGGTGTGCAGGATCATGCATCATGGCTACGAGAATTTCCTAAGCCGGATTAATGGCAGACTCACCAACCTGGAGGGGCAAGGTGGCCCAGAACCTAGCCTCCAGCTCAGCCACCTTCAGAGCAGGGAAGGAACAGTGTTGACTGTCTATGGTTAGGGAGCTCAGTGTCACTGTTGCTGTCTGGGGGCACATGGGTCTCTGATTCCACAACACCCTCCCCATCCAAGGTGTTTACCCTCTCATGTGTCACACACCTCTCCTGTATGCTGTCTTGTTTGCCTTGTCTGTCTGCTAATGCAACCTCTCCTACATAACTTACCTTCCCACATGTACCTATATTCCTTCCCCAGCATTCCACTCTCACCTTAAAAAAAAAAGGGCACCTGTCTCACAAAAAATATCGCCCAATACATAGCTCTCCATTTCACATCCACATCCACTAGGCACAATCAATTATTAAATGTATTAATCAACAAAGTTATGTTGCCCTCAGCCCTCTCTCTGGGGTGTTAGACTCCAAATTCCAAATTCTCTACAACCTGCACAGAAATGGAGAGCTATGGTCCTTTCCTACATCCTTCCTGCACATACCTACCTGCCTTTCAGTATGTTTTCCCCTGCTTGCCCCCATTTCACCATTTTCCTATCACCCCTTTTTTCTTTTTTTTTAAATTAGTGCAGGTTTAAGCATAGCTAAACGGCTGCTGCCCAGGACAAACCCACTTAAAAGTGCCTTAATCACCTTCTGTGTTTCTGACCCTGTTAGGCACATCTAGAAAATAATCACCCCCTACCAAGTCTTCAAGCCAGGCCCCTGTCAACTACCGCATAGTACATTAGCCCACTAGGCCACTCAGCTCTGAGGTAATAAAGGTGTTTCCATAAACATATCCTGATTGCCAGTGACACACTGCAAGTACATATAATGGGGAAATTGCCAGTGTACTTGGGACTGTGATGCATAAACTACACCAGTACATAGCCAAATAAATATTAAAGGATGTACATGAGGCCTGCGATAGCAGGTATAGCTGTCAACTGTACAGACTGTTGCAGAATGTCCACAGTCGTGCCCCTTATTTTTGGCATGGATTCACAAAAACATATCTGTCTGCTACAGTACTGGCAAGTCATTAAAGATTGAAGTTAGAAAATCAGGACAGACATTTGAGTGTCACACCTCATACCCATCAGAAAATACATGATGATGCAATTCCTGCAGTGCAGACTGTATGCATGGACATATATGTTGCAAATACACCTACTGCAGCTGTGACTCAGTAGCTTAGTCTGTTAAATGCTTGCATGCAGTACATTTTGCCACCCACAGTCCTGGGTTTGAATCCAGTGTCTTCCAATTCAATTACAGTCTTGTCAATACAGCAAATTATGACTGTGTCATGCAGTTTTAATCAAAACAGGTTGCTGCTACTGAATTAACTGCTACACATTTTAGCAAGTCAAAGGACTGTAGGTATAAACACACTGAACATATTCATATAGCCTACCTATATGTCGCCTACTACTTTCAGATTGGCACTGTTACATAACAGATGTACCTTAAGCACATGACTCGACTTTAGTGTTATGGATACCCTCACCCTGGCTCTGCTGTGACGACAGAGCTGACACTGTTCCCTCAGTGACACATACAGCTAGCTGTCCTCCAACATGTTCACACTCCCCAGTATGAGTCCTAGGCAAACAGCAGTAGCTGCAGGCTGCAACATATGCAGCTGTATGTTACACTACCTGCTACAGACCTACCATACCTCTAAACCCCTAAAACAAGGGATCCAAATGACACCCATACAAAAAGGGGTGGGGGCAAAAGTCAAGCAACAGGGACATGTGTCACAGTCTGTCCCTACAAACATACAGAGCTGATAGACCAGCAGCTACTGAAGCAGCATGCATATTCTGATGGGTATGATGGCTGACACTCACATCTCTCTTTCCCCTTACTGACCTCATCCCAAAATGTTTAACACTGAACTGCCAGATAATCATAAAGTCATTTAACAACGGCCAAACACAGCATGGAAACATGTGACATACCTCATACAGTATTAGTGCCTTCCATGCGTGATGTTGTAGACTCCACACCTCACTGATGTCCATCTCACAGACTAAGAAAGGGGCTAAGGCCTACATGAAGGCCTTGAATATTGCACTCTTCTGTCTTGTCATTGGCTAATGAAAGTGCAACCCAGCTGTTCTGGATGCAATTAGCAAGTCTGAGCCACGGCTTGGTGCACAGACAATTGACTGTTAATGAGCATTACCTACAAAAGGCAATCAAGTGTCTATGGGAAACAGGTCTATAACTCAGTATAGCATGAGAGACTGTGATTTATCAAGCATTGTTCTGCAGGAATTATTCACAAAAGGATTACGTGACTCTATCAGGTATGTAATACAAGTCCCGGTACAATGGCATGCAGATGGGAGGATGTAGTTATGGGGAATAGGGATTACAACATTAGGTCTCTAGTTCATCTCTGGGAATTGCATGTAGTTGATACTCTGCTGTCCACCAGCTACAGGCATGCCTCTCAACTGTGCCTGCTGTGAATTACAGCGCAGCCATGGCCCTCTCACTCCCTCCTACATTGGTCAGCTCCTGTATGAATTCTACTGGATTATGTGGTAGACATATTGACAGTAAGTAAGAGTGGACAGAGCTATCATATCACATGATGTACTGTCATTCAGCACCTCTCTGTCTGTGGATGTCACACAGGCATAGGTCAGACATTGTAAAGGTGTCCATGACTGTCCCTAATATATTTTGGCTAGGTCACAGTTTATTTGACATTTGTATGTCATTGCTTGATAGATATGGCTGACATACCTGGCAATCCATACAGCCGGACATCAGGTCATAGCAAGTATTATGGGGGTGACACAGGCCAAACCTCAGCAACAGAGAGTGTGCATATTGGTCATACAAAATAAGAGTATGAATAGAGTGACAGATATTACTGTAGCATAACTGTTTTCTGAGGGTTCTGGCATGTGACAGCCAGATTCACCATATTCCGGGAACAACCATCAATTATTGGCCAACCACCTGCCAGATGTCCACAGGTGTCTGCCAAAAGGGCCACATACATCAGGTACATGTACACATTTGAGAAACATCTGTGTACTGGAAAGGTATGACACCTACAGGGAGGATAGACTACAGCAGGTTTTCATTGCTGTCTGTCATTGTGGCACAATGATGTTGCTGGACTTTTCCTACATACATGTAATAACACACATCTATGTGCCTGACAGTGGCCATATGACATAGTAGTGGGACTTTGCCCACAGGGAACAAAACACAGTAGATGGCATTGATGGGTGTGGAGACATACAGTACACTCTGTCACGGCACACAGGGACATAACCAGTATTGCTATTATGTTGGTGATAGCAATGTACATAGCGTATTGATAGACTGCAGGATATGGCATGGGAGGTAGCAGTAGATAGTGCAGGACACTTTGAATGTGCAGTGTCTGTGCATAGCGGATATCAACGTATCTGGTCCTGTGATGTGTTCTTCTTCTTGTTGTCTTTCAGAAAGGATGTATAGAAGGAGGCACCCGCCATTTTCAGAGGCTGAAAATAATGTCATCCTGGATGGCCTCAGACTGCATCACGTCATTCTGCTTTCCAGGACTCGCCACAATCATGACTAATGTACAGCAGTCAATAATGTAGGAGTACAGGAAAGAACCTACTAGCAGGTCCGATACCAGGCCACAGATATGATCAATGCTGTATGGCAAAGGGCTGCCAATGTGACCAGGGACCGTGCTGCCACCGGTGGAGGGCCTGCAGTGGAACAACCAATCTTGGCCACTGAGGAATTCCTGGCAAACCTGGGAACAATCAACAACTCCCAAGCATCCATCACCCCAAACATTGTGGAGGTGGGTGCCACAGCATCTACAGCAGAGGAGCGTCCAGGTAAGCTTCCTGTGTTCATCAGTGTAATACTGTATCAGCTATTGTCGCAGCCTCTGCATACCAGTACATGGGTGTTAGGTGTATCTGCACTGGACTGGGAGGGGGTGGCTTGGTTTTGGCACACAGTTGTGCACACACACTCAAAATGTCAGCAATGTAGACAGTATCACATTAGCTACTGTACATGTTGATATACGCACATATTACCATGTAATAATGCCACATTTGGTATTGATGGCAATATATCTCCCTCACATTTTATAGGTATGTCAGGTGCAGCCGGAGTCCACAGTTCTGCACCTGGTAAGTGTGCTACATTTGTTGTATGGATGATATATACCCTATGAATTAACAGCTGACATTTTGCCCTAGGCACAATTGTTATGCTGAGCCAGAGTACAATACTTGTACGTTAAAGGGCTTAACTGACGTTCTTTGAATGGGTAATCACAGTTTTGCATTTGAAGGAGCAGTAACACATATGCACTTAATTTTGAGGAGGTGTATACAATCTGCTATACAGGACGCAATCACTCACAGATGCCTGTTCACACACAATATGGCAATGGTACATACCTGAGGCAGTGACATTAGAACTGACTGACAGTGACATTGACTGACTCAAGATGGGAATACTCTTTTTAAGGTGTAGTTCTATCATATTCACTGACATATTGCTTATCACACAGGTGTATAGTACCATCAACATGAACCAGACATACCTGCAGTGCATGTTATAAAGGGTCTGTCTTGTCTGTGTATGTTGTAGTCTACTTGTGTGTTGTGTATGGGATTGGAAATAACACTGGTATGTGTAACACAGTTGTGGCTCCTCACCTGTATGTGTATGTGTGCGTGGATTATCATGCATAATAGTGCAGGTAGTAATGTACCTATTTTGTCTTCTTCCTCACAGGTGACTCTGGGTGTTGGAGTGTGTCCCCCTCACAACCTGATGTCAGTATCTCATTGGACTCTGATAATGATGGTGACCATAGTGAGGCACAGATGGGGTTATTAGGGGCTGAATCTGTCCCATGGTTTGACATCCCACTTCCTCTCCCATTGTCCCTGCACACAGTCTGTATGCCCACACATACCCAGTCCCCTATGGCCACAGATATTGGACAGTCAGAGTGTGGTGGCATCAAACAGGAGAGTGTGGCGACTATGACATCAGTGAGTGTGGACACTAGCCATAGCAAGAAGGCTAGTGAGGTCCCACACAGGCAGATTGACAAGGGCTCTTGAAGGAGGACTGCTGTGCATCCACCACCTGTCACAGGTGTCACATCACGGGTCACTCAATGCATGTTTCAGTCCATCATTGAGGCACAGACATGTTCTGAATGCAACAGCAGACAGATGCACAGGATCATGAATGCAACACTGTCTGACATCTGTGACTCCCTCCACCACATTGCTGAAGCCATGTATCATTTCACTGATGTAGTGGACAGATGGTGGGGGTGAGACATTGTCAGTCCTTGACTGCGCATTGTCTGTGCTAGAACATGTGGTGGGAGTAGGACGTCAGACCCGTGGCCGTAGATCAGCAACAACATCCGCTGAGAGTCCACGTGGCCATGCATACTCACACTTCCATAGTGGCAGTACCTCCAGCACTACAGAAGGGAGGGTGTTGTCCACACCACAATGTGGCAGACCATGGGCACGTGGTCCTGGGTGTATTATGGGACAGCCAGTATTGGACAGACAGTTCCTGTAGTCCCACATAGCTGTCAGTTCTTTGCAAGTAGCCCAGTAGCCCACTCTATTCCCTTCCATACATGCAGCAGGTCCACGCATATGCTACCATAGTCTAGTACCTCATACATGTGTTGTACAGATAAGTGACTTACCTTGTGAATGCAGTAGTTGAGATAACAGTGCTTCAGTGCTGACTCTGTCTGATGCACGCAGTACACAGCCAATACATGGTAAAGTATAGGTCGTGTGGTCTGGCTGGCATCCTTTTTACTATGTATGCGAGTTGGAGTGAGGTGTCAGTCCCTAGGACCCTAGGATGTCAATGCATGTGCTATACATTGCCTCTTTGCCAAGGCCAGGGCATACTGGGCATGCCTACATCTGCCTACAGGGACAGGCTCAGGGGATTCCTCCTCCAAGTCCCCCTGTGGGTGTGACTGTGGGGACCTTGACACTGGTGGGGCCTTTGTGTCCCTTCCCTGTGATGATCCTACCACAGCTGTTTCCAAGGATCATATTATGTAGCATGGCACATACTGTGAACATCTGTGCACCTGTGGCTGGACAGTACTGCATGGCTCCACCAGACATATCAAGGCAATGGAACCGTGACTTGCGCAGCCCAAACACATGCTCTATGATGTTCCAAGTTTGTGTGTGTGCTTCATTATGGCATTCTTCAGTAGGTGTGTGTGCATTTCTGATGGGTGTCATCAACCAGTGTTCCAGTGCATAGCCAGCATCCCCCATTAGATGGCCATATGGGATGTCCTCCCTGGCAAACATCTGGTACAACTGTGATGCGTGCCAGATATGGGAGTTGTGATAACTGCCAGGGCTGCCAGCACACACACTCATGATAATACCATGGGCATTGCACACAACCTGGCAGTTGATGGAGTGATACCCCTTGTGGTTGCTGTAGACTCTACCCTCCTCACTGATTTGTGCTTTGATGTGGACATGAGTGCAGTCTATGGCACCCAGTACCTTAGGGTAGTGTGCTACATGGTGGAAGAGATGCATACTGCTGGCCCTCTCCTCAGGGGTGAGGGGTACATAAATGTTCTCACTGGCATGTATTGGCATGGCATCCAGGAACTGGTGGAGTACCCAGAATACAGACGCCTTTGAGACCACCATCATGTCCTCAGTTGGCTTTTGAAAAGTACCTGTAGCTAATATTCTAAGGGTTACACATACCTTTGTTTCCACTGGGATGGGTTCCCCTCTGTTGGCTCTGGGTCTGAGTAGAGGGTGGCAAAGTTCAGTGAGATCTTGTAGTATATCCCTGTCTACCCTGTAGCGCTCTGCAATTTCCAGCTCATGTAGCTCCTAGAAGGTTATCCTGGGCCTGAACACTCTTCTCTTTCTCAGTCTAGGCCTATTGTCAGCAGCAGCATCAGCACTGCACTCAGCCTCTACCACATACAGATGTAGCAGAGCAGGAGCAGACCCTAGCATTTTGTCAGTTACAATTCCCAAGTCTGTACTCCAATAGTGCAGAGTGTGGGGGAAAAATCAGATTGTAGGATGTATGCATACTTTATAGTGGTGTGCTGCAGATGCAGCCTATGTGATTGGCTAACTATGATGCATTCCACCTGCCTGGTATATCACTGAAGGGTTTGAATGGCCCTGTGTCAGTAGAACAGTGCTTATCAGTAATTTAGACATGATTGGCTTTCCCAGGCTATTTTCTTTTTTTTTAAATGCCTTGCCTGCTAAGCACTGCGTCATGGCCCGCAAAGCCGGTGTGCTGGTATAAACACTGCTCAGCAGTCTGGATACACCCCCATGCATGGACATGCTCAGCAAAGCTTAAACCAGCTAAAACATGCACCCCACAGCTAAGCAAAGCTTAGCAGCAGTGGACATATCCCCTTGCTTAGCTGAGAGGTGCACCACGTAAATGGGCACTGCTGAGCTCCAGTCTGCTTAAACATATTGTAACACACCTCATTTTGATGTCAGCTAGCTGCTCTGCAGACACCAACATGGTTCTGGGGTTACACGGGTTTTATCTGCAGACACCATGGCCCATTTTTCAGTACCCCCAGCTTATTTGCATATAGTTCCTTGCACATAACCTGGATACTTCACTATTCCAGGGCCTGCCTCCTTAGCAACCACTGATATCTACCATTGTACATACTGCATGCAGGGCCCTATAATGCATTATTCTCACTTATGTTATCTTTTTACTTTTTTAGCATTTCTAATAATTTTTAAAAAAATAACTTGTATATTTTATTCTCACACATTTTTAAAAAAGCTTTAACATTAGAGGAACTTTGTGGAATAAAGGTGCTCGAATGTTTCAGCATATTCTTATCAAGAGCTAAATCATTCTTGTACATGAGTTTTAAATCTAACTTACGAGCAAATAATCTTAATTCAGTTAAAGCATCATTCAAATTACCTTTAACTGAAGGTATAAATGAAAGGCCTTTTTCTAAAATACTTAATCTGTATTATTAAACTCCACACTAGACAAATTCATTACTGTATGTCCAATATTTAAGTCCTTTTTTGACTGTGAGTTGTCAGTCATACCTTCGTAGAAGTCACAGTTCCTTTCTGTTGTTGTGTGGCTCTCTACTGGCTCTGTTCCTGCTTCTGAATTCTGCCACGGCTTTGTACTCATGGAGATTGTAGGAGCTGCAAGGGGAATTTCAATGGGAATTTCCCTGTGTCTAAAAAAACACTGTCAGTTGAATTCTCATACTGGTTAACCACTATATAGGCATTAGATGTTATTTTCTCATTTGAATTTGTCTGTTCTTCTTGATTTAAGTTATCATGATTACTAGTCTCAACGGTATCTGTAGAATGGTTAAGTGCTGTTACTGCTTCACTAATAGAAGCTCTTGATGTATTTCTGCAGGTACCATATTCTCTGTAATTAAATCATACATATTATCAATGGTGGATGGCAAGTGTTTAGATGGTTCTGCAGTTCTACTTGGTTTAATTCGGTCCCAGGGTACACTATTAGTTTTCTCAGGTTTTGGCCAATGGAAAACATTACCATTTTTTAAAATCATTGTAATGATGCATAAACTTTCTGTTCTTAGTCTCAATCAGCATTTTCTCAAACATTCTTAATTTTTCTAACATGTTTTAATATTCTGAAGCCACAGAATTAAAATCTGTTGAGTGAATAACACAGTCCTCTATTTTATCAATTTCTGCTGATAGTTCGCTCTCAACATGGGCAAAGAATTCATTCATCAGACTTGTATAATTGAAGCTTAGCTATAAATTCAATTGTTGCCATTTTGACAGTAATTATGAGTATGTATTCTGATATGTGGGCATTTTATTGACTCTTAAGCCCCTAGGAATAATACCCAGCTGTAAATACCCTGAGAAGCTTTTTCTTTGCCATTGAAGATTTTATAATGTTTAGCTAAAGCATATAACATATGTATCTTTTGTTTAAGTTTATCTCTAACATTACTCTTAATAGTATTATTCGCACAGTTATTAGTACCAGAACTCTTAGTTAGCTTCAGAAATGATTCTCACCAGCATTTAATAATTATTGAAATGGGGCACTGGATTGTGTTCCCATTTCTGATGGTTGGGTAAATATAACAGGAGACACTCTGCAACCCAGGAAAATCCAAACCAAAAACCAAAACCTCGGAATAGCAGCTAAATGCATCCAAATGGAAATCCAAAAGTGAAACAGAAAAACAACCAAGGATCCAATATGTCATGTACATTTTATTAAATATATTATTGTGAAAATGTATCATTTAATTATTTGATTATGATGTCACTTGATCTGACAGGGTAGGGTAATTTTAATGGCATTTAAATAGTATGTGTGGAACACAAGTTTTATATGCATTGAGAAAGAGTCTTCTTTGCCTCAAAAGCTTTGCCTTTTCTTAATTTTGTTTAATAAGGTGTGCTTTAGTTTAATAATATCAAAACATTTTGGAAGCAAACATTTTTAACTAACTAAGCTTACTTTTGATAGTTTAAGCTTCAGCTAAAATGTAAATGGTACAAAAGGGTTCCTATGAGGGCACCAGATGTATTTGATTGCACTTTTATAAGTTGGAATTTTATTAATATTCTGGAAAAATGCCACTGCCTGCAAGTACTAACTGACATACTCAGTAGCCATTGCTTCCTACTGTCTGTATAGTCATTCAATGACTAAATTGTTTGTAGTACTGATTCCTACTAGATCCATGTGTGAATCCATGCAAAAAATACTACACTCAAAACTGCAGTCCACAAAATGAAACTCCTATTCTGTACTATCCAGCTTTTAACATACAACTTAAAGTAGGTTGTTCCATCTCAGACTGAGAAAAGGCAAAGCCATCACTGTCCTTTGTTCTCTTGCACTTTTAAAAAGAAACTTAAAACAGTGAAATGACTCGTGGAAGTTAGAGAAAGCAGCCCATTATCATATAAGCAGAGCAATTAAAAGCACTTAAAAATTCAGTAAAATAACAACCAGTGTAACTAAATCTGCATTTGTATAATGCAAGTAATTACTCTACTCCAAACATCACTATTTTGGAAAACCATAAGAAATCCAGCTAATAATAATATTGCTCCTAAGTTTAATTGAAGTACATAGTTTGCTTTTCCAATCCATAATGTTATTAAGGACTTCTTCTCATCTACCCCAGTCAAAGAAGCATATTACTTTATCAAGCTCACTCAACATACCACAGACCCTACACTAAAAACTACTACAACATCTCTTGTTCTACATCAGAATTATATACCACTAAGAAGTATAGTTTGCATTAGAAAAGTTCAACATTCATTTAATTTTCCACATCATTTGATGATCCCTGCCTTACTGAAACTCCACAATCTGGTTTTATCCAAGTCCATAACCCATATCGCTACTCTAATTCTGACCACCTAATTTTAATCTCATAAGTAAGCCTAATTGTAACCTTTCCTAACATTTATTCACCACTAGCAACAGACTCCAGGCCAACTGCAAACATTGCCTTCCTGACCAAAACCTTTAATCTATAAACAAACCTTACATTATACTTATACACATTACATTCTATTACAATTCAACATGAGATTTTTTTTTGCATTCCCACTGGATTGGGCCCAATGGCTTCCCTGCACAACAAGGAAATTAGATCACTAGTGAAAACCTCCAAAGCCAATTATGAGTTAAAACTAGCCTCCAAACAAAAGGAAACCACAAGTCCTTCTTCAGTTATGGCAGGAACCTCCATGGCAAAGCCCAAGTTTGTTCCGAACTTGTACCTAATGGTACCACTTACACTGATCCTGCTGAATTAGCCAACCTGCTAGCTGATAGGTTCAGTGCAAACTTCACCCACTTATTGCCCCCAAAGGCCCTGTCAACATCCCCGATACTTGTCCCATACCTCACATCTCTGTAGATCAAGTGTTAAAGGCCCTATTCAAGGTAAAGAACACAGCTTCCATGGGACTTGATAGTATCCCAGACTGTATTCTGCACCATCTCCAGCAAGAATTAACCTCGCCATTGAGCACCCTGTTCAACCACAGCCTAATTACGGACTTCATTCCAGCAGAGTGGAGAACTGCCATTGTCATCCCCCTTGTACAAAGGTGGTGCCACTACTGACCCAAGAAACTATTGTCCCATTAGCTTGACAAGTCTAATCTGTAAAGTTATGGAGCGTATTATTATGGATCTCATAAACAAGGACATAGGCAATCTCCAAGCACTTGACCCCACTCAATTCAGATTTGTCAGGGGCAGATCTTGCCTATTGAACCTAGTTGACTTCTTTGAGACTATCACCAAGGCCCTGGATGAGGGAAAGTCAGTATATGCAGCTTACCTTGACCTGGCCAAGGCCGTTGACACAATCCCCCACTCAGGCATCATTGAAAAGCTAACACAACTTGGTGTTAATCCCTATCTAGTCAGATGGGTGGCCAACTGGCTCACAGATAGGTCCCACGGGGTCATAATAAGCACTGCCACCTCTGACAGTAGGCCTATCACTAGTTGTGTTCCCCAGGGATCTGTCCTGGGACCCCTACTGTTTGTCATATACTTCTCAGAGGTGCAGGCAATGACAAAGGGCCTGTGGCTGACCAAGTTTGCAAAAGACTGTAAGATGGACGCTGTCATTGACTCCCCAATTGATGTTAACATGGTGCAAGAGGGTCTCACAGCTACAAATAACTGGTGCCAAAGTCATGGCCTTAAGTTAAACACAAAAAAATGTATTATCATACCATTCAACAAAAACACGGTCCCTACTGATTTCCACATCAATGGCAACCCCCTAAACACACAACCTGTGGGGATTCATATTACGTTATCAAAAGATAACATAATCAAATGATCAAAACTTCAAAATTGCAGCATTTCGAAGCTTGTATTGTGGGGGACTGTGCCCCCCACATACCCTGCTAAATATATATTCCAACTCCGAGATCGCACTTCAGTGAGGAAAGGGCAAATATTCCAATCCTCACTGTACTGCGATCCCACAGTGCGATCTTCAAAATCCTGCCATTTTGAAGTTTTGATCATTTGATTACGTTATCTTTCGATAATGTAATAGGAACCCAACCTGTAATTGAGTGTAACACCCCATTTAGTATGTATGTCTCCAAACACCTGCACCAACTGGAAAGGCCACAGAAATACCTCACAAAGAGAATCCATGGCCTCCACCACCTATCCTATGTGGACAGGCTTAAATCACTATCACTCTACTTGGTATCACACAGATTACTCAGAGGTGATCTGTGTCTCATCTACAAGAAAATATCAGACCCTGCCCTTCTAGAGATGCTCTATATAAAGTCTAACTCCTTGCTCATTACCCACTCAATAGGCCTAAATCTAATATGCGACATCAACAAAACCTGCTGGAGAGACAGGTTTGTCTCCCAGAGGCTGCCCCATCTTTGGAATAGACTTCCCATACATGTCAAACAGAGTAACTCACTGACCCTCTTCAAGTGCAACCTTGATGAGTGGATGGGAAACCATAAATTTGTCCCAGGGGTTCCACCATTGTCCCTCATTGACAGGGGTGACAGGTGCTGACTGAGGTTTCTTTTTTTGGGATAAACTCTTGGCTAGGCTTGTAAGGGCCCCAGAGCCATTAGCCTAGTAACCTCCCATGATCCTATGCACCTAATCAGCCCATGCATTTCTGTATGAGAATTCCCCATGAGGTCATCTACTCACAGTGTGAGTCAGATGGTAGGTAGCAGGCCAGCTTTGTAGATCCTTTTCCCCTAGTGGAGCACCCAACTGATATGCAGTGGCTCCTCCAAGCTCTGTGTTAGCTACCCTCTGAGGGAAAGTGTGCCTTTGCGTGCTGTTATGGGGGTTAGCATAATGGTTAAAGAGTTTTCCTCACCGACACAAGGTACAGGATTTGATTCACACTTTTGTTGATGTGAGTAAGCCTATATCATAACCATAATATTCCTTGGGTTATTGACACTTCAGCAAATATTTAGGGGTTAGGGTTGGAATAAGGGTTTAGGTGTTTCTTAAAAATCTTGGTTTGATTCCCACCTTTGAGCATTGTTTGGATATTGGTTAGGCATGTAATAGTCTGTAGACCGATTACATAGTATTTGTCTATAAACCTGTCTTCATAGTCAATCAAAGTTCATAATGCAGTCCTGTGCCTAAGCCAGAATGAGCAGCTCAGTAGTGATTCACAGAACCATGCAACACTATGGGGTAACAAATTAAAAGAAGCAATGAATGACCATATAAGACCAAGCAAACTAAGAAGCGTAGTCTCATGATTGCTTAATATCATGCACAAGAGGTAGGGAAAGCACATGGCAAGTCATGACTACCAGCATATCTTTCAATTTCTTAGCTCAAGAATTTTGAAGAAAATAAAAAAATAGTGGAGGGACAAAGGACCGAAATCTGGGACAATTGTTAAATATTATCCTAATTCCTTTAAAATGTTAATAGAACAGGTTTTGCATTAACATGGCTTTTTTGAACAATAACAAATATGAAACTTTAATGCCTGCCATTATTTGCTGACTGTAGTTCTCAGTGATTTATAAAAAAATCCCAAATTTTAGTGGGGGCATGGGCAAAGATATAAGGCAAAATCAGGGATATTTTGTAAAATTCTAGACAGTTGAGAGGTATGATTGGCAGGCATGAAATAGCACAGATAGCTGCCTCTGAATATAAAGACAAACAACATACCAAAAAGCTGTGATGCTACAATCAGAAATGTGGGCAGGAGCAATGACTTACATGAATCAGCATTTCCTAAGCTCAACAAGTAGTCTCTCAGGTGCATGACATGGCTATTCACACAAGAGAAAATAGTACTGGAAGAGGATAACCTCCCACAGGCTGACAGACCTACATGTCTGAGACAGGCTGCACATGAATATGGATATTATACAGGTGTTGCTTGACATATATGGTCCATGGCTTGTAACTGGAGGAATGCATAGATTTCCTATTCCATTGGATATCAAGGGATGTGTATCACATACCATATTAGCTACAGATGCCTTTCAGAGACAAACTAAGGACACCTTGGGTATATTGCAAGCATCGGCTTGTGGATACTCAAGACATTCCTTGATGAATTCCTTCTATATTGTGATGCACATATCTGCTTTCCCAAAACATGATAGGAGAAAGAAGCACCACCATGCATTGTTTCTATGATATTGCTCACCTCCCCAAAGTGGTGCGAGACACAGATTGCACTGTTGTGGCAATAAAGGTCCCAGCTAGTGCCTATAGATAGCTTTATATCAATAGGAAGGGCTACTTGACAGTGCCCATGATTCCTGCATATGGCATACACATCATCTGTATTACCACTTCCAGTATGGAGTTATCCTACAGGGCCACCTAGTAGGTAAGCACAGGCAGAGACACAAACCTCTATATCCACAGCCACATACACAACCAGTACACAACACTCTCCCCCAAATCTCTGCCTCCCTGTCCCTAATGTGTTACAGGTGATGCAGATTATTGCATGTAGCCCTGGCTGATGGCACCTTTAAGGAATACAAAAGGTATGGCCAAACAGTAGTTTAACATGTCAAACTCAAATCAAAAATCTGATAGAACGTGCTCAGCTTGCTGAAATCCCAGCTCCACTGCCTGGACACATGTGGGGATCTCCACAATATGCTTCCAGTACCACTATCTGTACACATGAGGGGAGCTCTACAGAGAACAACTGGCCCTAAATGGGTGCTGGTTATGTTGTTGTTACCAACTAGAAAAAACCTTTTCCATTTGCTAATATATGATTTTATACAGCAGCCTTTCTTGTCACCATTAATACCTGCTGCATGTCCCCAGTAAACAGGTGCCTAAAACGAATTAAGACTCCATCATCCAGGTAGCCAATTGAAGACAGCTGATGTCAGAGTGTGTTAAACACCCCTGTTCTTCTGTGAGTAAATCCAGTCTGTGAGGAAGCTTGTAATAATTGCCTATGGCCATTTCCAAAAGAAGGGAGAACCATGGTTGCCTAGGCCAGAAGGGAATCACCACAATGATCTTGGGAGATTCCTTCTAAATCTTCATAAGTACCTCAGATATTAGTGGAAAGGGTGGAAAAGCATGCAGGAATATTCCTGTCCAAAGAGAAGAAAAGGCATCTGTCTTCCATGCAATCTTGCATAGAGTCCTGGCACAGAATCTTGCCAGACTGATTGTTTATAGGGGAAGCAAATGGTCTACTTGAAGAACTCTCCACAGGTGAATCAAATTTTGGAAGACCCCTGATCTACTTTCCATTAATGAAGGCCTGCCCTGGCCATGCTCAGCTTGTCTGCCACAGTTTTGCTCTGACAGAATGTAGGATGCCTATAGAGTAAGACTGTGCTGTGAAGCTATATCCAAAGCTAACATGGCAAGTCTGCAAAGGGGTTAAGATGTGCTTCTCCCTTGCTTGTTGATAAACCACATGGCTGTGGTATTGTCTGAAACCACTGGAAAAGGTCCCAGGGGCCAAAGATGGCTCAGGGAGTTGCCTCCGTTGATCATGGTAAGCATCTCCTAGATATTTATTTGCTTGCATCTGTCCTTGGTGTCCCACATCCCCTGCATCTTTATCCCTTCTGAAACTGCTCCCTAATTAAAATCCATAATATCTGTGGTGACTGATTGCTTTGTAGCAAGGAGGGAGAAGGGGAGACATGAATTCAAGGACAACTAATGTCTCCAACAAAAGATCTCTTTTCTAACCAATCCCATCACTGGGATTTGAAAAGATAAAGGTTATTGATGTTGGGACCAAGTAGATTTCAGATGCCGCTGTATCTTTCTCATGTGCAGTCCTGCCAGGGGTATAATGAGAATCATAGATGTCATGAAACTCAAAATCTGGAGGTATTACCTCACAGTGACCAAAAATGATTAGAAAACCTAAGAAATAGATCTAAATGAAGATCTATTTTTTTTCCTGTGGAAGACAAGCTCTTTGAATTGAAGTGTCTAGCTGACATTCCAGGAACACACTCCCATGTGAGGGAGTCAAGAAAAACTTTTGAATGTTCTCTTGGAATCCTAGCTTGTGTAAGAGCTCTCTCACCAAAGAGAGATTCCTGACAATTTGGAAAAAGCTCTACAAATATAATCAAGTCATTGAAATATGGAAAGAAGTGTATACCCTGTAGCCTACAATGAGTTGGAACTAGAGATAGGCACTTTGTGAACACTCTTAGTGCAGTGGATAGTCCAAAGGGCAAGGTAGAGAATTGATAATGTGATCCAGCCACAAAAAGCTTAAGAAACATCTGAAGTCTAGATGAATAGGATGTGAAGAAGAACAGGTGGAAACAAAAGAGTCTAATATGAGGAAAAAGGAATGACCCATAAGAAGGAGGAATTTTCTCCCATTGCCATCTGTAACTTTAATGAATTATTTTCAGAACCCATTTGTTTGAAACAATCTGTTGCCAAAGAGAAAATGAAGATTCACACTTTCTGCAGGAAAAAGGGGCCCAGGGTGGGAGGGGGTCACAAGAAAAAATAAATGCAATTTTTTCACAGAAAATAAGTTTTCAGTTAGATAGCATTACTTTTAAACTAACAGAAAAAATGAGTGCTCTGTTTAAATGTATGTTACAGTCTCAAGACAGTCCATTAAAACACAGCACTCCTAGCTTTAAAATAACGTTTCTGAAGAAGAAAGTAATAAAACATCAATAAAAATAAGAAAATGGAAGTTTTTTCAAAGGGAACTTATCTGCCCAGCTAAGGAAAGCACAAGACGACTGTCAGTCTTCAAAAGCCTTAGAGAAGTATACTTGCTACTTACGTATTATCGCAACCACATTTGGAGGATAAGAAACGGCTATTTTCCAAGCCATAGTCGTGCCGACAAATGTACTTAAAAAAAATACTCAAAATATATGTAAATAATGACAAGATTGGTAGAAACATCCCGTTGCTTTTAATGCACACAAGTGGTCCAAAACTGTGTGAAAATCAGTGGAGGTACACAGCCTGTTTTAAAACCGTTAAGAACTACCACATTACAAGTAAGGCAGGAGTGCCGACACTCCTGTCAACTCTCCAGCTTTTCCCAGAATGGCCAGATTTTTGTGTCATATCTTATTTTATTTATTTATTTTTTGTGCATCTGTGGGTGGTGTTCTCTGCATAAAATGTGTAGTTTCCTGGCACAAGGCAGGATGGTTAAAAAAGCTTCACTGTCGGTAACACTTGTAAGCTGTCGTTTCGGAAAAGAAAAACTCTGACTCAACCATGATGACGCTGACAGCTCTAAACCCCAAAGAAGCATATACCCTTCTCACTGTTTCACATGGACTCAGATGTACTCCTACCTCTGACATGTGGAAAGCGGCATTTCTTTATGGAAATCTGACATTTTGCAAGATAAGATCAAACTTATCGCCAGGAGTACGGCTTTCAAAACAGTGTGGTTGAATTACAGTCATTTAACAGACTTTATATTTTAAAGTTTGCACTGTATTTGGCTTGGCTTGTGTTTTCTTTTTCTGATTGGCGTGTTTGGTAGCGTACACAGGTGGAAAGGGGTAGGATTACTAAACTCAATTGCCGTTATCTTATGGAGTTCGTTATCTTAAAAACGCTGAACAAAGGAGGGGTAGGATTATTAAAATCACTTGGCATTTTCTGAGGGAGTTCATTATCTTAAAAAAGTTCAACAAAATTTAAAACATTACTATTTTATAAATTTCTCAAAGCGATGTTTACACAAGCGTATTATGACAACCACGCACTGTCAGCATTCCCGCCAATCTAAGCAACACATTATTTGATTGAGAATGGAATGTTGCCATGAATGCTGACAGTATGTGGTTGCAATGATATGTAAGTACCATATACTCTTTGTTAACATTAAAGCTCTGAAGGACTTGGCACCAAACTTGACTTTTAGTCAACTCAGCTCCAGCTACTTAACAGCTTGGGTGCATGGAAGGTGCCCTGAAGCTTTGAAGCTGACCAGCTCTTATATCCTTGGCAAGATATAATCCATATAACTAAGGTTACTGCAACAGTAATCAATATGATGAACATTAATTGCAAATGGTTAATGGCTAAGTATTGACAACTGACAATGCACTAAATAGCCGTATTTATCATAGAATTCTGTCACATTAAACACTTCTCTTTGCCACAATTTACATTGTACACTGCAGAATGCAAGGAAACAAAGTTAACATAGTATCGTGCACAGTAGCCATGACAACCTTAGCAAACATTAAAAATGTAAAGAATTCAAAGCATAGTTTCTACTGGTCACCATACTAAAGCAGAATCTCCAGAAGTTGTCATGACAATAGCTATATTAATTCCACATGAACTGTAAACTAGCATAATCTAATATGGTACATTCTGCTAGTAATATCTGACAAAATATCAGTGAAGCAAAAGGCTAAAATAAAACAATAAAGTCCATAGAAACAGGAACTAAATTCTTTGAATAAAAAGCATGTTACTTTTGTTGCAACATGCACAATAAATCAACATCATGATTAGAATAATTATTCCCAGTTAATAAAGTACCAAAACATGAATATAAGTTAAATCTAATCATAAAACATGAAGAAAACAGCAGAATAATTGGGAAAATCCTTCATCTGCAAAAATCCAGTAAATGAAGACAAACAGGGGACAAAACAAAACTCTGTCATTCAGCAGTTGCTTGGTAGACAGGCTGAAGTCATTCCTTTATAGTAATCTAAATAATATATAAATCGAATCCAAGGTATAAGGCAGTTCTGAGTCAGACAAAAGAAAGGTTGGAGGTTGTCCAGATTAAGTTACTGTTTTGATTCTCACAGCTGTGGGTGTGACTGGGTGTTTATTATTGTCAGGCTGATTTTGAAGATACTGCAAAGAAAGCACAGTTTCATCCTTTCTTTCTCAGTGTGTCTTAATCTGAAGAATCAGCAGTCATTTTGTACGTGCAAAAGCATCAACTTGTTGATTATGAAAACTGCTTTAGCAATGGTATTGTCTAAATAACTAGGTAAAATTTATTCTAAAATAAAAATGGAATTTCACCAAATGCTAGCACTACACCAGTAACCTAGTAGGTCCGTAAATACTTTTGTAATAGTTCTAGAGGGTGCTTTGAATGGTGCTATCATAGGTTCATAAATTCATAGGAGGTTACTAGGCTAGCAGCCCTAGAGCCTTTACAAGCCTAGCCATGTTAATCTCAGGTATCCCCATTTGTTCTTTTTGGATAGTTTGCAGAATAAATTTATGAACACAGCGGGTCTGTGATCAACACTGGCTACTCCTGTCCATGAGGGACATGGGTGCCACCCCGGAAATGAATTTTCAGTCTCTCATCCAATTATCTATGTTGCATTAGATTAGGGTGAGCGAGGAGCTCTATTTTACGTAAATAGGAAGTCTGTTCCAGAGGTGCATCAGACTCTGGGAGACATATCTGTATCTCCAGCATGTTCTGTTAATGTCACAAACTAGGTTGAGATCCCTAGAATGAGTGCCTCTTGATCCATTTGACTTGTGATGTGCAGCATTTTCATTAGGGAATGATTGGAGATTGCCCTATAGGCCAGGCACAAGTCAACTCTCAGCAGCCTATAAGATACAGAGTAAAGTGACAGGGCTTTTAACCTGTCTATGTAGGTCATGGTTTGGAGTCTCTGTATTTTCTTAGTGAGAAACCAATGAGGTCTCTCCAGATGCTGCAACTGTCTGGTGAGGTACATGCAAAAGGGTGCATTATACTCCATTAGTGGTCTGATGAGGGTCAAGTACAGTGGAGTTATCCCTTGACCTTGCTTTTGAGGTACACTATGCAGAAGGCTTTCCTTACCGCTGTGGATCCCTGGTTTTCAAAGTTCAGATTACTATCAACCTGTATTCCCAAGTCTTGCACCACTGGTTTGGAACTCAGGGGGTGCTGTCAATATTGTAATTTGTGGGGAATTCCATTTTGTCAAAGGGAATAATAATGCATTTTTTTGCATTTAGTTTTAGACCATGTTTTTGGTACCAATCATTTGTTTGTGTTAGCCCTTCTTGCAATATGTTGACATTGGAGGACTCAGTGATTGCTCCCAGTTTGCAATCATCAGCGAACTTGGTGAGCCAAAGGCTGCCTACTTTCGCCTGGTCTTCTGAAAAACAGATGCCAAACAGTAAGAGGCTCAGCTCAGACCCCTGTAGTATTCCATTGGTGGCAGGTCTAATGGTGGCAGTGGAGTCACCAGTTTTGACAGAGTGTGTTCTGTTGCTGAGCCAATTGGCTACCCATCTAGTAATATAAGGGTTAGTCCTTATCTGGGAGAGTTTCTCAATGATGCCAGAGAGGGGAATTGTGTCAAAAGCCTTGGCAAGGTCAAGATAGGCAGTGTGTACTGTCTTACCATCATCCATGGCTTTGATGACATTCTGAAAGAAGTCCAGCAGGTGTAATAAGCATGATCTACCCTTAACAAAGCCGAACTAAGTCGGGTCCAGCATTTTTTTTGTAATCTTCCTTCTCTTTTATCTTTCCTTTAAGACATCTTTTCTTTTCTCTATGTGGAGCTTTTCTCCCCGGGCCTCTGTTGAAAATGGACATTTCGTCCAGTCAGGCTTTCCCTGTAATCAAATGTAAAATAAATAAATAAATAAATGTGGAGGTCAAATATATCCTTGTTGATATGGTAATAATAATTCTTTCCATCACCCTGTAGATGAGGCTGGTTAGACTTTTGGGTCTGTAGTTCTCAGGAATAGTTGATGGCTCCCCTTTGTGCAGGGGCAATGTAGTATGAGTGAGACCATCTACAAGCAGTTTGGCACATAGCTGGGCATTCTCTTTTAGACTTCGGATGCAGTTAAAGAATGCCTTATGATTATCCTTGGCTAGGGATGTGATTTTTAGCTTTGTAGTTTGTTTTAGAAGACTTCATTAGACTTCTGATTTTCTTGTTTAAGCTTAGGAGGGAACTCTTCTTCTGCTGAGTGGTATCCCTCTTGCTTTTGGACAACAGTTTCTTCCTCCTGTTATATATATAGTCTGTTTATACTTGAAGTCCACTATGGTAGCTTGTTTTTACAGAAAGACCTGGTTGTGATCTGGTCAGGTACAGCAGAGTTTATGCAGTCACTTAAGTGTTTGTACAAGGTATTTGTGTGCACTTCTGCATAGTGATCATTGATGTCTGAGCTTGCAGGTGGTATGAAGTTTTTTATACCATCACTAAGTAGGCTGTAGCTAACTCTGGTAAAGTTTTTTTATAATTTTTGTTCCTGTGAGGGTGTTAGCTTCAGCAGTTACTTGAAATCAGACTGATTTGTGGTCTGAACTAACCAGGGAGGGCATCACACATGGGGAGGTACCGTGCCCCCCCCCCATGTTAGTGAGTACTATGTCCAGAATATTAGAGCCCCTAGTAGGGGTGCAGAATATCTGTTCCAGAGCATTTGTGCTAACAAAGTCCAGGAACCACTGGGCAAGAGTGTTTTTGCTCATGTATGCCCCCTAGTCTATGGAAGGATAGTTGAAATCTCCCATGACTAAGGTGTTAGGCTGTATGGTGAGGGATTCCAGTAAATCAAGATAGGCGATGTGCTTTCCTGGATCATGGTGGGGGATCTGTAGCTAGCAACGATGTGGTGTGGTATGATACTTTCTCAATAGTTAATTGGACATGGAGTAATTTGAGACAGTCATGCTGTTTGACCAGTCTTAAAGTGCATTTAGTTTTAATGAACATGCACACACCTCCACCTTTGGATCCTTCATGCTCATTTTGAGGTCTGAACATGTGAAAGGCACAGCTGGGATGCTCTCAGCAGCCTTGAACCATGTCTTGGTAACTGCATAGATGTCAGCTTCCTCTAAGGTGAGAAATGCTTCCAGGGAGTGCAGTTTCATGTTTAAACTGTTAGCATTAAACAGCATGGCTCTGAGTCTGTCTTGATTAGATTTTATTACATTAGAAACTGTGTTGTTTTGACATTGCCTAAAAAAAAGCACTATGGGGGAGGAAAGGACCTTTGCCAGTATCCAAAAGCCTAGCGGGGACAGTTGCAGACCATCTCTAGCAAAGCAGTGAGGTCTGTCTACCATATCCTCCCAGTCTGACAGATACTGGATCCCCTTGGGCTGACATCAGAAGCTGTGCCAATTGTTGAAGTCAATCATTTTTTGGTTTATATTGTGGCATCATCCTGGGTGAGGGTAGGATACTGCTTAGGGCTAGGAACATACTTGTCTGGGACACATAATCAGAGAGTTCCATCATGTCTCTCTTCATATAGTCCAGAGAGCTACATCTCAAGTCATTCACTCCAGCATGGACTATGGCAGAGTCATAACGGTACTTGTTGAGTGACTTGAGTGCCTCCATGATTTGTTGGATCCTGGCACCTGATAAGCAGATCACTGTGACTATCTCAAGGTCCAGTGTGATGAGAGGGACATCTGTGTATCTCACTATGAAGTTGCCTATGGCCAAAATTTTTCATGTGCTTTGCCTTAGGGGATTATTTGTTGAAGCACAGGTGTGTGTGTTGTTATGTGTAGCGGTTTCTTTTTATTTAGTGGGGAGTACGGGGAGTGTGCATTTGGGAGGTCTTTTTTCTTATAGTAGACTTTTAGTGAGTACCTCCAGATATGTGGGCTTATGTGACATGATCTTAATTTGTGTGAGAGGTGAGGTCTGCATGAGACGTGAAGCATGTGTGCTGACAACCTGTTTGATGTCTAGTTTGTTTTTACATTAGAGAATTGACTCCAATTCCACAGTGTATTTGCATGTCCAACATAGGGTGTTAGTTTGCTTTATGAGTAAATGATTATACATGAAACAATTGCTACATTTCCTCAAGATGCCCATATCAATCAAGCTGGCAGGAGAAATGATGAGAAACTGCCTGTCCATTGTGGAAGGATTTTTCTGAATGTGGTATTTGAGAAGGAAGTGGGCTAGCTGGACTTAATCGCAAACAGCAAAAATGAAGTAGCAATTCGATTAAATACTGTTAACAAAGTGCAGTGCTGGCTTAAAATATACTTATTTTTCAGTTTTTATTTCAGTGAATGCCTTGGATTTCAGTGCGGATGCACTCCAGACCACTGGCTAAAGTTTCCAAACATTAAGCAGCTCTGGTAAACTGAGTGCAAACTGCACAAATGCGAGGCTTATATAAAGGACAATTTCAACAGTTTTAACACAGCTATGAATGGGATACCAAACAGTCTAGATTCAACAGGTCTGACTCTAGCCTATGCTACAGTACGTAAGGCAAGGAAACACAATTTCTAGATGGGAAGAAATAAGGGAGAGTCACTTAAAGGTCAAAGTGAGTGTGTTTTGTAGTATACTATTAGATAACCTGCAGTGGTGCACAAACTGGCAGCTCTTTGCACAGCTGTGAACACTGGGAAACTGGCAGCTCTTTGCACAGCTGTGAACACTGAGAGACTAAGGAGAGTGTTTCCTATAGAGGGGTTTAAACCATAGAGCTTTGCTTATATACAAGCATGGGGAGCCGCATTTGCTGAGGCTTTTATACAAGCAGCATGAAATTCTTTTATAAAGTTAAATCTTCATGCCAATTTGATAAAAACACAATAAGCTATCAACCAGTAGTTCTCACCTTGGATGGGTTGAATTTAGCTCTCAGCTCCTACCAGAGTGCAAAAGAACCCTCCCAATGTAAAAGAAACTGGCTTTGAATTTAAGTGCAGTAACAAATGCTTTAGAACAGAAGTAAGAATTTCTGCAGTATTAGGAATTCTTGGAAATAAGTTCACTAACCCTAAGAAATATTCACAAAACACAAAAACTTTGCAAAACTTAGAAATATCTTGGCAGACGTAGGAGAACTTTGGCAAACTCAGAACAGCTTTTGCAGAATACCGTTAAAACAACCTAAAAGCAGTTCAGTAACAAACAGATGGAGTTTCTATAACAAGTGCAGGTTGAAAAAGAGTAATCAGTTCAACAAAATAAATAAATGCAACATAGAACTGTTAAATATTACTGAAACAGAGCAATCACAAAAAAAAAAAAATATATATATATATATATATATATATATGGTTTTAGATCAGTTTTGTTGTGCCAATAATATGCAATGGTTTTGGTGTGGGAACATGTATTTGTCACTATAATGTAGACAATGGTCCCACATTTCCTGCAGATATAAATGTATATATTTTCCTACCTTCTCAATTCAAGTGTGGGATAGTTATTTTAATTATCTACTTACACCCTGCCAAGATAGCTAAAAACAACTATTAGAGCTTTTGGCACATGTTTCTATAGGTAGTTTGTGGCAGGGTAACACACTGAGTGCATAATGCCAAGCAGGTGTATTAAATAGCACTGATTTAATAAGTGGCAGTGATGAAGGACACTAAGGCCATTTTTTGAATGGGCTATGCTAAGTTTAAAATCAAATTATAGACATAAAAGACAGGCACATGCATTATTACTGTGTGCTTATTGGGTGGCTCCCATATGTGATGACGTGGTTACTATCTACATTTTTGAAGTAGGTAGTATTGTTCCACATTGAACACCACTGTTAACTCAGCTGTCAGAAGATGTGTTAAAAACAGTCTCCTGTTTTGGTGGTGGTGGTGATGTGTGTGTGTGTGTGTGTGTGTGTGTGTGTGTGTGTGTGTGTGTGTGTGTGTGTGTGTGTGTGTGTGTGTATTTCCCCATACATTTGCCTTCCCTTTCAGGTAGCCAATGACTGTTTGGATGTCAGAGTCAATACCCATTATAATCATCCTGGCAGAGACTATGTCCAGCTAATGTTGACTGCAGTCTTTAGTGCAAATGTATGTAAAACTATCACTACTGGTGGGTAATTAATATTATTTTTGGCTGTTGTCCTGAATTAGAAGACTTTTCCCCCTGTCCTTTCCAAGGCTTGAAAACATAATTTTGTGATTGTTCAGAAAATACCATAAAGTTTGGTTTGGTTTAAAGGAGAACCAAACCCACAAACTAAAAAAAAACATCTTTATTTCATCATGTATTGACGTTTCCTACATTGGCTTACCTTTAAAATTTTACATCATAGAATAAAAAATAAAACAAATGGAAGAAAACCCCACCGGAAACAGAAGAAATATAGTAAGCGCTTTCATTTACTAAAATAAGTAAACTTCTTCAGACAATTTTACAAAAGAAACAAATGCCCTTAAATACAATAATTTGTCATGACATCATTTCCTTAGTGAAACACCAAGCCTCAATTTAAAGTGCCAATGCACTTTCACTAAAAGGTAATCCACATTGTACATAAACCACAATCAAATTAAATTAAATGCCTTGGTTCCACCAAGATTGAATGATGTAGTTTCTATTGAGTGTTTTAAAATTAAAAGCTTTACTTAGATAGAGGTATATATTTATATATTTTTGTTTTTGTAATTTAATTTGACTGCCTTGCCTCGAGTACCCGGAAGTTCCGGTAATCCAACTTTGAACTGTTTGTCTAATTCATCGTCTCCTAGGACTACAGCGTCTGCCCTTGGATCGCAGGATTGGGGTAATTTGCCTTCAGGAGCTTCTAGCTCGTCCTCCTTGCCTTGTTCAGGAGTCCGGATGTCCATCTTTAATGAAACAAACGAATGTCTGCCTACTAATACTGAGTCTGGGAGTGCAGTGAGTATGCCATCCGTTATTCCTTCCTTAGACGACTGGTTCAAAGAGCCAGTCTGTTTCGTAAATGGATCTTTGCAATCTGACACTACCAGGAATTTGGATGGTGGTGAAAATACTCTAATTAGTAATTTAAAAGTTTTTGACATTAAGCTTTTAAGTTCAAAAAATTGCAAATTGAGGTGCAATATATGTCTGAGTGTGTGAAAATACAGCAAGTCCCGAAAGGACTCAGACAATGGCATTTCCCTACCAGACTTATTTTAAACTCTTCCTTTCACAAAGAACTTTTGAGTTTATTTGACCGGCAGGGCGTTGAATTTATGGAACTTTTAATTAAAGACTATTGTAGACAGATTGACAACTTGAAAAGTGAACTGGCGGAACTGGACACTAGTATTCGACAGGACAATGAGTTCCTACGTTATAAATTTGATTTTCTACGTATATTCTCGAGTATTGAAAATGTGTGGGGTAAAATTAAAGAGAATAAATTAAATAAACTTAATAGGGACTCTCTGGCCTATGAGAAGGGTTCAGCATACCCTTCACCCCCTTCCAATGTGATTGTTAATGTGAATGCAAGGCCCAATAGGGGGCAAGATATGCTTGAAAATAACCTTTCAATAGGAATTGATAACAATGGTATTCAGGTTAATGATAGTATTGAAGGATCTCCCATTAGGAGGAGTGAGAGACTTGCCAATAAACATGTGAATAGTAATGTTAAAAACCATAACATAAAATCAGGGTTTTCAGGGACGCAAAAAAAATGAACACTGGGGGGCAACAGAACCTTTCTCAGTCACAACATCAGTGGAAGAAGAAATTTCAGAATAGGAGAAGGAGATAGTGTCCTCTCCCTGTTATATTGGACAGACTAGTCCAATTGATGATCAACAGGGAACAGTACAGATTTTCAGAGACGCACAAAAATGAACACTGGGGGGCAACAGAACCTTTCTCAGTCACAACATCAGTGGAAGAAGAAATTTCAGAACAGGAGAAGGAGATAGTGTCCTCTCCCTGTTATATTGCACAGACTAGTCCAATTGATGATCAACAGGGAACAGTACAGATTTTACTTAATAGTACACAGGACTTTAAGATTTTTAATTATTCTTCCTTTACTCCTGTTCCTTTACTTATTGATGTGCTTGCTAAGGGGCTTACCTTTGTCTGTGCAATTAGAAGTGATTTAGCGAGAACACTCATTGACCTGAAAACATTTACTAGAAAATTGAATTTGAATGTGTTATTTGGCAACAATTCTAGCCTTACCAAGGACTTTAGGGTTGCAAGCATATTTAATCCAGCCTTGCACCCTTCTATTTCATTGTTTGAAAAAATATGTGAAAATGATTTAGGACACTTTTGAACACCAGGTGCCCATCCAGTACAATAGTGAATAACCTAACCCAAACTGAAAAGGAAGTGTTGAATGACTTAAGATTTGCCAACATTCGTATTATTAAGCCTGACAAGGGGGGGTGGGTTGGTATTCATGGATAACGAAGATTATTACCTTAACATGAGATTACTGTTGACTAATGAGGCCTATGTCAAAGTGTCCCTAAATTAAATGAATGGGGCTTACCAGAGAATTAAAGGTTTCATAAATAATTTGTTCATTGAGGGACGTATAGATATTGACATTTTGAACTTTCTTGTTATTCCTTACCCAATTACACCCACCTTGTTTGGGCTACCCAAAATCCATAAGAATTTGGCTAAACCTCCCTTCCATCCCATCATTGATGGGAGGCAATCTATTACCTACGGTTGTGCAAAATTTGTTGACTCTAAGCTTAAGGAAGCCCTGAAAAATGAAGCACAGATATGTAAGGACTCGTGGGCATTTCTTGGGGCTATCAACTGTTTCCCTTTTTTTGAGAATTGGAACTTTTTAACAATAGACATATGTGATTTATACACTTCCATCCCGCAAGATCTTGGTTGTGAATGTGTTAGGGATTTTTTGTTGGAACAACAGATGGATGGTAGCACAATTGATTGAATTATTTATTTGTTGGAACTAGTATTGAACAATAATTATTTTTTTGTTCAACAAAGAATTTTATTTACAGAAAACGGGTGTAGCCATGGGGTCTCCGTGTGGGGCCACTTTTGCTAATACGGTGATGGCACACTGGGAAAAACAGTTTCTTTTTAAGGATTCTGTTTTTCAAGAAAAGGATGCATGGTACACCCGTTATTTGGATTTTGGATGACATTTTCATCCTTTGGAAGGGTGATAAGAATTCTGCTACAGCGTTTGTTGAACAAATTACCAAATTTACGAATTTCCTTAAATTTACATGGGAATTTCAGGTTGATCGTATTAGTTTCCTTGATGTTGAACTGGCTAAATGTCCTCCACTTAATGGGTTTACTTCAAAGATATTTAGGAAACCAACATATTCAAATGCATTTTTACCCTTTTCCAGTTGCCACCCTTTCCATCAAAAGGGAGGGGTTGTTAAGGGCCAACTTGTTCGGGCCGCAAGGATGGTAACCTTGGAGAGTGGATTTATTGATGAATGCAGTGTATTGAAGGATATGTTTATTAAACGTGGGTATCCCAGTAGGTTAGTGGAGGACCTTATTGATGAGGACTCTACTAAAAGGTCTCATGGTTTATTTAAACCAATATTGAATATTAAAGAGTGCAATGGTATTATGAGTTTGGGGTACCATGGTTTAAATGATTTAGAGATCATTTCTAATGAATCTTTGTTGAACCCCCTTATGGATGATATTGTTTCCTTACAACCAGTTGGACCTTCTAATGTTGATGTAGCAAGGTTGAGTTTTCTAACCACCTTCTCAATTGATGCCCCCCTATTGAAATCTATTATATTTAAAAACTGGTATTTTTTACTAGATGATCATTTGATCAACAAGCATGTGGGGGAATGGTCCTTGTGTAGTGTTTAGAAAAGGGAGGAACCTGAAAGCACTTTTGGAGAGTAAAAACTTAAACTTTCATCCCCCACACTGTGGGATGTTTAAATGTGAGGCCTGCCGTTGGTGCAAACACATTGATGTGACCACTTTTTTTACAATTAATGGTATTAAACATCATATTAATGATACATTTAATTGTAATACTAGGGGGGTGGTTTACCTGGGCTTATGTTCTAAGTGCCCTGTTTTTTACATGGGCAAAACTGAAAGGCCCCTCAAGAATAAAATATATGAGCATTTATATGCTACTGACAAAGGAAATGTAAATAATGCATTGGCTAGGCATATTTTATGGTTTCCAAAGCATGAATTTAGATTTTTGGTCATCGAGAAAATTCCTGATAACATCAGTGGAGGACCAATGGAATTGAAACTTGAGGAGAAGGAGCTTATTTGGCAGTTGAAATTAAATGCCTTGGTTCCGCCAGGATTGAATGATGTAGTTTCTATTAAGAGTGTTTTAAAATTAAAAGCTTTACTTAGATAGAGGTATATATTTATATATTTTTGTTTTTGTAATTTAATTTGATTGTGGTTTATGTACAATGTGGATTACCTTTTAGTGAAAGTGCCTTGGCACTTTAAATTGAGGCTTGGTGTTTCACTAAGGAAATGATGTCATGACAAATTATTGTATTTAAGGGCGTTTATTTCTTTTGTAAAATTGTCTGAAGAAGTTTACTTATTTTAGTAAACGAAAGCGCTTACTATATTTCTTCTGTGTTTCCGGTGGGGTTTTCTTCCATTTGTTTTATTTTTTGGCAGTGTTGACTTTTTAAAGAGTTTATCATAGAATAAAAATCGGCCACTTTAGAAAGAAAAAGAGTTACTATGCACTGAGAATACTGTTCTGTGTGGTTATCCTTGTTTGTCTTTTAGGTATTCGTTGAAAAGCAGGAAATGGTAATTAAACCAGAGTGACTAAAAGAAAGTAGGGTATTTGTGAAAACACATGTAAAATCAATGCATTGAGAGGAGCTTAAGAGCTATAATGTAATATTTTAAAGCCAAACACTGCATGGTGGGATACCTAGAGGAAGACTAAAAAATCAAGATGCCAGAGGCCATGATCCAGGTTCTGGAATTACATTTAAAAATATAACAAAAATATAGAGAGTCCAAAAGTGGTATTAAAATATAGAAAACATCAAGACACAATGAAATAAACATTTTTTTTTCATTCTCTGGGTCCAGTTCTCCTTTAAGTAGGAGTGATTGCATTTTGTATTTGCCGCGGAGGTGTCACACCAAGAAAGGCTTGCTTCTGTGTATGTTGGAGTGTCTTAATCTGACCTTTTGCCAAAATATTTTTAAAACAAGGCTGAATCTGTCTTCAACAGTTATTAGTTTGACGGGCTAACACAGGAGCAAATGTATTGGACAATCTTAAGGAAAGCCAGAAAAGTAAGTCCAAAAGTAGAAGGTTGCAAAAAATTATAGGTAGTAATCATTTAATTTTCTAAACTAATACTGGCTGTAATCATAAAAGGGGGTCTGAGAGAACCTAATGTTTTCTAAGGGGTAAAATCACAGTTAGCAACATATCACAGATGATGAACCTAAAATATGGTGACTTTTAAGACTAGAAGCTCAGCCAAAGAAAATGCCTTATAGTTTTAGTTAAGGGAAAAGAAATAAATATACACACACACACAAACACACACGTATATATATATATATATATATATATATATATATATATATATATATATATATATATATATGTATACGTGTGTGTGTGTGTGTGTGTGTGTGTGTGTATATATATATATATATATATATACAGAAAATGGTGAGTTGCCCCAGCCCACCATTTCAGATGTCCCTTATACATACTTTCTGTATAAACGTGATGTGAATTCTAGCACCACTCCTTCCTATCAAATTGTTTACTAACATATCTCTTGTACTGCTCCAGTGCATGTTGGAAACATTTGCTGTTTATGTGATATTTTTATGATTAAATGAACTTCATACTTTACCTGATATACCACTCAGTCACATACCAACTCTGCTTCTCTAGGGTCTTAATAATCTGCCTTCTGGTCTTCCTCTACTTAGAGCTCTCCATCAAATGTTATTAATTCACATATCCTGGACAATTTACTCAACTTATCTCTGGGCTGCTATTGCTCTGCTAATCTTTTTTTAATAATGTTCAAACATGGACACAGTACTTTATGTGAAATGTTTTCAGTGAGGAGGCAGACTTAACACCTTCACCATAGCTTTCCAGAGAAAGTACTCTTCAGGATTTATCCTGCACTGAGATTTACATTGGACACCATCCTGATGCTTGGCACCAACAGGAAAGTAATTCAACTCTCCCATATGCAGATCCTCAAGTCTGTATCCTAGCCTAGCTGCTTCATACTCTATTTTTGGTATTGAACCTGAAGTACCATATAACTGATTTATCTGGGCCACATTTAATTAACAAGGCAGTTATATGAAGCTGTGGAACAAAAACTTTTAAGAAGACTGCATCGAGATACCCTTTATTCACCCCTTACTAAATATAATGAACAAGTCACACCTGCTCAGGAGAAAAGAGCAATTTCATGGAAGCATCCCATCAATGAAACTCAAATAAATCAACAGATATCACCCTAGCTACTTCTGATGTTTCATATCATGCTACCTTATTAACCTTACCCTCTCATCATCATCAGTGTGTTTCAGATTATGCAACATCTTTAAAAGCTAATAAAATAAAAGAATGCTCACCACTAAGGCTGTGTGTCATCAGACTTTATTCAAATGTTATGTGCTTTTATCTCACACAAAGTTAATATGAAATGTCATTCAAAACAGGTAAAACATCACTGTTTATTCATTAAATATACACATGACAAAGGAAAACCAAGCGATGGCGTTCCAATCATAAAACAGGGACTGATGAAATTGCTTAAACGGCTGTTTAAAATATGTTTATTGAGTCAATAAATGTAATGACAAACAGTAAATAAAATACAGTGAGATGAAGATGAGTGCTTTTAGCTGTTTGGTAATAATAATAAATAGCAAATAAAACATAAAATATTAAAAATGAAAACAGGCCTGAGTTTAAACATCATTCAGTGTAAGAAGATGTCTAGCATGAAGCCTTGACTGCCAATCAAACTCTTGCTTTTATAAAAGCAGACTGAAATCTTTACCCAGGGACAAATGTTTTTATTAGCTACAAAAAACAAGAATATTTTAATATTAGAACAAACAACTGCATGCTTATAACTAAGCTGTTGGATTTAATTTCTACAGCATACAGATATTCATAGATATGTTGAAGTTTCAATTGTATCTGAGCTAACACACTAAACCATGCATATGCCTTCAGAATTACTGACATGTCTGGCCTTGATAGCTATTGATCTTTCCAAATAAGATAACGTTAGAAGTAGACTGCTGCTACTATATTTGCAGTAGTGCCAACAGCAGTAAGGAAATATTCTTACAGATTTTCTGCCAGATTTACCTGAACAGCTTGAGTACTGATTATCTAGCAATATTTCAGTTTACCTTCTCTTTGTTAACACAACATGGTTCCACAGTAACCTAGCCAAATAAATTGGGGTTCCCAGAAAGATTATCCCAAATTTTGTGGAATATGTTTTCAGTCATTGGGCATTAACAGTAGAAGGAACACCTAGTAGTTTAGGAAAATTATGTTTTGGCATAATCATATAACTCATTCCAGAGTGTTAAACATTTTCATATACTTAGACCTGTTACATGAAATGATTTTTAAATTGTTAAAATTTTTAATAGTTTTGTTATAGCTTTACTATTTTGATTTATTATTGCAAAGTATAACCTGAACATATTAACTTCATCTTATAGTATTTTACTTGCTGGTTGCCATTATTGTTTTTTTATTAAATAACCATGTTTTAAACAGTATTTTACATATCTTTTATCAGTCTTCATTTTATCATTGGAAAGACATTGCCGCTGACCATTCATCACCATTTAAAGCCATGCAAGTATCCCAAGCTAGGATTTCATAAAAGCCTGACTTCACCAAGTCATTCATGAAACATAGCAATCCTTTTGGAACTGATAATAGCAGTGGAAGTGGAAGTGATTCCCTTTCACTTGTTGGAGAGTAAGTCCCTAAATGTCTACCCTCAGATACTTGCAATAGCCATATCATCATGAACTGCACCCCCCACAAAAAATACAGAGTTACATGTTTTAGCAATGTAAATACAACAAATCAGCCATGCAAAGGCTTACAGACCTAACATATTAATTCTGTGTAAAGGAAATTTGCTTGTTCATTCTGTTATTGTGTTATTCATGCCCAATTCAGAATGGTACCAGAAAAAGTTTAATGCTTTGTCTCTGCTTGGCCTGTACTTACTGGTCTGCTGTTGGCTGTTTGACGGTACTAGAATCACAAATAGCCTCCACTATCCCTCTGCACCTTGAGGTACCCCTCCCCCTTCCCTCTGTAATTGATGAGCTACACCCTGCTCCAGTTGGCAGCCAGCACTTTCTTAATTGCTCTTTCCAGCTACTGCATTTGTGTATCTGCCTCTTCTGTACAGGCCTTTCTATGTTGGTTTTCTTCCTTTCTTTTCCATGTCCTGAAGATTTACTGATAACTACTAACTCCATTATTATAGTGTCCTTCTACCCTTATTGTTTTTATTTTACAACTTTAAATACTACATAGTCTAAGTTAGTATTTATACTAGTGAGCACCCTTAGTTACTTAAGGGCATACTCTAGCTGTGCCAATTTGACAGAGCACTGGCCCTAAGGGGCTGGAACCTGCTCCTTCCAATAGATTGTTCTGTGTACCATTACTCTATTCCATGGGGAGGACCCGCCCCACTCATCCTTGCTACACTCAGGTTCATTCCTCTGTCCTACTCAACTTCCAGTTCTAATTCACCCCACCTCCTCTACATTTAGGCTTCGACTAATCCCTCTTCTTCTGGCATCAAATACCTGCCCCTTCCCATCTCAACTATCCAGTCACCATCAGCACTACCTCACCTAATCTCCTACCTCACAATACATACCTGTTTCACCATCCTATACTCTAATAGCTTTAACTCTTTACACTTTTATTTTACTTAAACTCTAACCTCATCACCACACTAGCTTTTTCTCACCCTTTTAACATATCTTCCATCATCCAGCTCCCATCTTATTACTTGTAACCCCCCCCCTTTTTACATACTACGCCAAAAAAATTTAATCTTGTCCAGTGTTGCTGCTGTCATACCCTAACACACAAACAGAGACCTTTAACTAACTACCAGCCTACAAATATGTTCCTACTTTGTTCATCTTTCTCAGTTCTACTACTTCTAGCCTACATCACATCCTACCTGTTCTCATTCACACCAACCTATCACCCCTTACCTATATAATATACCACTATACAAATACATGTACCATAATAATTGTACCAAACTTATTCAATATATCACCCAGTAGTGTAGCTGGAGCAGGGCAAGAAGGGCAACTGCTCCATGTGCAAAGTGTTGGGTGGGCGAGATCAGCCAGTCCCAACCTTTTTTAATGCAATACCAGCTTTTAAAAAACAGCATTGCATTTGTAGCCAAAGCTATCCTCTGTAGCACTCTGTGTGTTGTCTAAACTGTATCAGCTGCTTACTACATTTTAAAAGTAAAAAAAAATCTTTTTTTTAACTAAAACATGAGCATTGTAGTGCTCCGTGCAGGCAGGGTATAAACTGTAGCAACTGTTTGCTACATTTGTAGCAAACAATTTGCTACAGCTTAAAAGGGAGAACATTTTTTTAACTAAAACATATGAATGCCGCAGAGGTCCATACTGGCATAGTACAAAAATGTAGCAACTCTCTGCTACATTTGTACTAAGCAGTTTGCTACAGTTTAAAATTTGTTTAAAATTAGTTTTTTTTTTTATTTATTAAAACATGCAAGTGCCATAGCCCTCCAAACAAGCAGGGTATAAACTGCAGCAAGCAGTTTGCTACAATTTCTTTCAACTAAAATATGAGCACTGTAGCTTTCCATGCAGGCAAGGTATAAACTGTAACAACTATTTGCTATATTTTTAGCAATAAGTTTGTTGCAATTTAAAAGAAGAAATTATTATTTTTTTTAAATAAAACATGCTAAATGAGGGTTTATACTTAGGAAACAGTTATTCTTGGAGACATTTGCATAGACTGGCAAAACCTTTTAGGCAACTATCCCTCTACTAGTATTAACCTATATGGATTGACTCAATGTATAACTTCTTTTACTCACTATAACAAAAATATACAAATATCAGCTCCACCCTAGATTGGATCCTGGAATCAAACTCTAATCACTAGTCCTCACTGGGACCTCTCCCTGACTTCCTCAGCAACCAACATCCCAAGGAATCCCACAATTTTGCTAGTTTTGACCCAAAGAAGTTTAACAATATTTTTAAATCCATTAATTGATCTTCTCTCTCCACGTTATCACCAGCTGAAGATATTCATAGATTTGACACACTTTTCCTTGAAATTCTAAATATCCTTGTCCGTCTAAGATGGCAAAGAATCACAAAGAAACAGACACCATGGCTATCCCATGCTAGCAAATCTCTAATGAAAAAAGGAAATAAAGCCTGGAGAGAGAAGAACCAAAACAAATCCCTAGCACATTTGCAAATCTACAATCATCTCCAAAACCTAGCCAAAAAACAAGTCAGCATCAACAGAAAACAGTATTACTTGCATCCTCAACTTAACGTAAAACATAATTATAAAATGTTCTGGTATTCAGTAAATAAAATCTTATGCCTTGACATACTTAATATCTAAACCCTTGCCCAGATTTTTCTCCCTTAGATACCCTTGTCAAATTCAACTCCCACTTCATAAACTTTACAGCTACTCTCATTAGCAGTTGCTTACCATTCCACTTCAGTTCAGTCTAATACTCTTTTAGAATTTTTTTCTTTTTTACATATTTATCATTTGTTAACATAGTTAGTCCCACTAGGCTACTTGCCTCCTTTCAGGGGAGACCTGAGGTGATATTTACACTACTAGGGGAAATTTTGCCAAGGCATCAAGGAACTTCCCCTTCTCTTTTTGCGTACAGGAACACGTTTCACAGTGACACTTCCTGTCTTCTGGTCTGAGTGTGTAGGCAGCAGAGAGAAGCGGGAAGTTAGTGGAGTGAGCATGGAGAACAGGGAAAACACTGTTAGTGTATTTTGTGTTTCTGGTGCAGTTATTTGGACAGCAGAAGTATCAAATTTAACAGTGAAGGAAGTGGACATTAAGTAGGCATATACAGGAGATGATGACATAATGGAGATGATAGAAAATGCAGTTGAGCCTTTTCAAGAGCAGGTTAAGGTGGTAAAATCAACAAATATGGATTCTGAAGATTTATTTCAATGAAAACTCTTTGAGGCAGAGGTTACAACACAATAATGTGTTGCTACATCCCTCCAGTCAGGAAGGTTACAGGATGATTTATTGATGGACATGATAAATGGGAGCAAACTGGAAAATGGCAAGGATGTGTTGTGTGGAGAGCTGATGGAAAGGATCCAGAAGGAAGAAGTACAGCAGACTGAAGAGACACAGGTTGAGAGAAAATCATGCCCAGAAATGGCTAAAGCAAGTATAGAAAGCAAGAAAGAAGAAAAAAGGAGACTTTTTAAAGTACAAATTGAGAAGGAGGATGTAGAGTTGCATAAGTATAAGGTATGGGACGATGTAATAAAGACAGTGAGAATTAAACCAAATGAGGTAAACATATTTATACATATTAATAAAGAGTCTTTTTGTGACATTGTTTTTGAGACTGGTCAGATAATGGAAAACATTTTAGAGGAATATGAGAAAGAGGAAAACTGTTCATCATGGAACTTGTGTATATTTAAGCCCTTTTATAGGGAAACTAAGAAGAAAATTAACATTCAATTTAGGACTGGAGTTGAAAAATAGACTTTGAAAAATCATTTATTAAAGTTATATAAAGATGTACTGAATTTATCAAAAGTGTATGCTAATAAGGGTTTATGGACTGGGGCTTGGGATTACAATGCGATTTTGAAACTTGAAAATGACAATTTTGTGCATATTCTAAGTTTATTAATGTTGGAGGTGACAACGATATTGTTATATATTTGTGGACAACCAAAATTGTGTTTTTGGTGTGAAAAAATTATCATTTAATTAATAATTGTGTTAAAAGAAGATGTTTTCCATGTGGGTAAATAGGACATGATGCTAGGAATTGTGAACCAAAATGTTATAAGTGTAAAAAAGTGGGATACTTGGAGGGGTGTGAAGAAAAAGGAATGAGGTAGAATTAGAGATGCTAGAGGAAGTAACAGAGGAACACAAAAAGGATAAAGATATAGAAAAGCAGTTAGAAACATGGAAACTCAAAACAAATATTGTGGATAGAAACAAATGATACAAAAAGTAAAAATAAAGAAAGATTTAAATACAGAAAATGTTGAGAAAGAAGAGTCAGCATTAAGTGATGGTGATGATGTTAAATGGAGTATAGTTAAACAAAAAAAAGAAATTCTATTGGTAAAAGGGTAAGGGAGAGGGAAAGGAAGACTATAGAGGGGTTTAAAAAGAAATAAGTAGGGAAAAGGAGGAATATATATATATATATATATATATATATATATATATATATATATATATATATATATATATTACATTAAGAAAAATTACTTGTAAATTCTTAGTCCTTAATGTTAACAGTTTGAAATAATTAGAAAGAATAGGAATTTTGCAATGATGTAAAAAAACAAGAGAGTGATATTGTTATTGTAGAAGATGTCAGATTTTTATCACAAATAGAAAGATATCAATCAAAAATATGGTGGTGGAAAGTGTTATTTAGAATTTTGGTAAGGAGACTTGTTCTGGAATTCTCATTTTATACAGAGATGCAATAAAAGTGTTAGATGCTACTTTTATTATAACAGATAGAACTACTGTTGTTGACATATGACAGAGAGATCAAGTAATTAGAAATATTGCTATTTATGCATATGTAACTAAAGGGAGAAAGAAGAGATGTTTAGAAATATTATTCAGTATGCAGCCATTAATATGGAAATTACTGTAGCAGGGGATTTTAATTGTACCACGAGAAAGCAGAAAAAGAAAGGGTATGATGTTAAGTTAGCATGTGATATTATAAAATGCTGGCAGTTAAGGATTTGGAATCAAAGTACATGGACATATAAAACAGACAAAAGATAACTGAAATAAACTATTTTTGGTATCAGAAAGTTTATCAGTAGTGGAAGGAGACATTTTGATGACAGGATTTTCAGATCATAGGGGAATTTGATTTGAGATAAAAAGAAATTTTGAGCAGATAAAAATAGCAAAGAACCTAAAAAGAATAAATGAGGTAAATGGGATAAGACAGGCAAAGCACAAATGGGATAACACAGGCAAATAACAAATGGGATAACACAGGCAAAGAATAAATGGGATAACACAGGCAAAGAACAAATGGGATAAGATAGGCAAAGAACAAATGGGATAACACAGGCAAAGAACAAATGGGATAACATAGGCAAAGAACAAATTGGATAACACAGGCAAAGAATAAATGGGATAACACAGGCAAAGAACAAATGGGATAAGATAGGCAAAGAACAAATGGGATAACACAGGCAAATAACAAATGGGATAACATAGGCAAAGAACAAATTGGATAACACAGGCAAAGAACAAATGGGCTAACATAGGCAAAGAACAAATGGGATAACACAGGCAAAGAACAAATGGGATAGCACAGGCAAAGAACAAATGGGATAAGACAAGCACAGAACAGATACTGAAATTGTTGCAGGATAGTGTGGGGATAAGAGAATTCTATAACAACTGCTCAGAATGGTGTTTTAAACAAAAGTATCAAAAACAATTATATGACATAAAAAAGACAAAAAAATATAGATAAGATAAAATATAAGAAGGTAAATGATGCTGATCATTGGTTGGAAAGAAATGATGAACATTTTATTGGGAAGGAGCAATAATTATATGAGTTAAATAAGAAAAAATGAATATTTATTATATAAGCAAAGATTTTTTTTTCAAGGAAAAAAGAAGAAATTGCATCATATTTAAGTAAAATAGATTCATTGGGTAAAGTATGCAATACACAAGAGAAAATTCTGGAGATAAAAAATATTATATTAAGACATAATTTGTAGGACAGAGGATAAAGATTAGTAAGGAATTGGATGTTTATTCATTGTTTAACAAAGATAATAAAGGTTTAGAAAAAATAACAATAGACGAATTAGAGCAGGTTTTGAAAGTAGTGAATCTAGACTCAGTGGCAGGACTGGATGGTACTGAATATAGGATCTATAAGGATATGATAGCGGTCCAAAAAGAATGGTTTATAAGTGTATTAAATGAATGGTTGAATAAAGGATTTATGTATATGGAATTGTGTAGGGGTGTAGTTAGATTTATATGGAAAAATGTGATAAACAAGAACTACAGAACTGGAGACCGATATTATTAAATAATACAGACTACATTTTCATGAAATTTTATGAAAAAGAATGGGAAAAAGTATGTAAGATTGTAAAGGGGTATGCATATGGTATAAAAGGAAAAAGGGCTCAGGATTTATTATTAATAATCAGGGGGGTCTATATCACATAGTCAAATTTACGTAACTTCGAACACCTAATGGTCGAACCATTATGTTCGAAGTTACATAACTTTGACTACCTAAAAAAAAAAAAAAAACACAGCGGACAACAAAATAAACTGTTGTAAGCATGGGGGCAAGCCCCCCTGCACTCCCCACAGCCCCTCTACTTAAATATACCAACTCCGAGATTACACCAGATTGAAGTGAATGGAAAACTCTGCCTATGGAGATTTCCATTCACATGCTCTAACTTTTACAAATTCGAACATATGGTCTCGACCATATGTGGTTTGAACTTGTAAAAGTTCGATGACGTGATAGGAACCCAATCAGGGAAATAGTAGATGATATACTATACAGAAATGTACATGCAAAATTAATGGAATGAAATTTAAGTAGGGCCTTTGATTCGATTCATCATTCTGTATTATGGGAAATATTTGAAGTTTATAATATAAGTGAGAAGATAAAAAAGTTTGTATTACAGCAAATACAATCAAAGCATTAGTAAACAGATGGTTTAGTGAAGACATGCAGCTTGTGAAAGGAATTACACATGGTTGTCCTTTGAGTAGTACATTATCTGTGTTAGTACTGAATGTTATATCAATACAGATAAATGGAAGGATGGGATTGATGAGTTATACTTTGAATGAAGGGATAAAGATATTAATTATGCTATCATACACACATGACATTATCATTATTACTAAATATAAGTTATATATGAATAGAGCGATAAAGTATCTACAGGAAACTATTAAAGTAATAGACTTTTCAATAAATAAAGAAAAAAGTCAAGGATTAGTATTTGAAAAGATGTTTGGAAGGATTACATTTTATATGACAAAAATACAAATTCTTGGAATATGGTTTGGTAAGCAAGACATTATAGAAACAGTATGAAAAGAAAAAAAAGAGGAAATGAGAAATACATGTTTATTTTGGAAATCTTTTAGATTGTCTTTTCAAAAAAGTGTATTTAATTAAACTATTTTAGCTAATAAAATAGTTATCTAGCAGAGGTTTTCAGTTTACCTTTGACTTTAGAAAAAGAAGTGCATACTATTATTTTTCTTTCATTTGGGGATCCAGGTTGAATCCAGTTAAAAGGGGGATTTTATATGTACAGAAAGAAAGGGGTGGAATAGGTTTCATAAATCTGATAGTTTATAATGCATCTTTGAATTTATATAAGGTAATGCAACGTATAAAGGACAATGATTGTTCAATTCTAATACTGTTAGTAAGTTTAAAATATAAAACGGAATGGTTTAATTTATTTAACTCAAAAAGAAGAGGATTTATTGTAACAAAGAAATAGAGAATTGTCAAAATAAAATAATGGTATGGAAAATGAATGCCAAAATGGCTGAAAAGGGAAGGAAAGTATTGTACAACAGCATAGGGAAAAGTATTTTCGGATATATCCATTGAAAAGGTTACATAAAGAAAGGAGTACAACAACAGGCCCTAAGGCAAGACAACGTATCCAACACTTTAGTCATAGGTGACTCTATAGTCAGGCACACTGATGTCCCACTCACCAAGCTGAGCAAGGAGAAAATTACAGTCAGCTGCCTGTCGGGTGCCAGTATCCGCCACATAATGCATGCATTCAAGTCACTCCACAACAAGTACAAATACGACTCTGTCATTGTCCATGTTGGAGTAAATGACTTGAGACGTACCTCCCTGGATTACTTGAAAAGAGACATGGAAGAGCTCTCGGATCATGTGGCTCAGGCAGGTATGACCCTAGCCCTGAGTAGCATCCTGCCTTTGCCCAGAATGATACCACAGTATAAGGACAAAATGATTGACTTCAACAATTGGCTAAGCTTCTGGTGTCATTCAAAGGGGATCAAGTATCTGTCTGCCTGGAATGACATGATCGACAAACCATGATGCTTTGCCAGAGATGGTCTGCACCTGTCACCCCTGGGATTCAGGTTACTGGCTAAAGCTCTTGCCACCCCTATAGTGCCTTTTTAGGCAAGGTTCAAAGGATAAAACCACCACTGTAACAGATACAAGCATGCAAAATCTGAAGGTAATGCTACTCAATGCTAGAAGTCTAAACCTCAAAATGCACTCTCTCAAGGCACTCCTAAAAATGGAGAACATTGATATCTGTGCAGTAACTGAGACCTGGTTCAAGGTTCCAGAGAGCACCCCTGCAATACCAGGCTACAACTCTTACCAGACTTTTCGGCCACCAAACCAAGACTGAAACACTAAAGGTGGAGGAGTGTCCATATTCACCAAAAATATTCCCACCTCCAGGTTAGTTGCCCAACACAATGCATCTGAAATTCTCCAGGTGCAACTAACACTAGGTAAGACTGCAGTCCAAATTGTAGCTTGCTACAGATCCCCCACCATGCCCCAAGATTCTCACTGCACCTTTTTAAACATACTGGAAAATATTAAGATACAACCAAACACCCTAATACTGGGTGATTTCAACTACCCTGCCATTAACTGGGAAAACTACTGGGGTACCAACACCTTTTCCCAACAGTTCTTGGAATTAATAAATTTCAACTCACTGGATCAACTAATCCATTGTCCCACCAGGGGCTCCAATATCCTAGAACTGGTCATTACCAATATGGGAGATAGATGCTCCACACCAGTGGTCACCCCCTCATTGGTCAGGTCTGACCATAAGCAAATCACCCTTGACATCCACATCCCAACCCCACCCCTCAGTAAGGAAACCTCCATAAAAAACTTCTCCAAACCCAACTTCATGCTTCTCAAGTCAGAAGTGACAAACTTCATGACACCCATGCAGACGGGAGCTGAAAGTTTGACTGCTGAATCCTACACTAAGGCACTGTACGAGCACATCCACTCATGCATGAATCGTGCCATCCCAAATAGAACCAAGACACTCTCCTCCAAAAAAAGGAAGCCAATCTGGTGGTCCCCTGCCATAAACAAACTATACAACAGAAGGAAGAAACTGTTGCAGAAAATAGGAAAATCCCAGGATGCAAAAAACTCTCTTACCAACCTCAGTAAGAAGCTGAGATCCCTCATAAAATCCTCCAAAGCTAGTTACAAAAATAAAATTGCCAAAGATTCCAAAGACAACCACAAGGCATTCTATAATTATGTCAAGAATCTAAATGGCAATGATTAGATATGCTCTGAGCTATAACAGAATGGCATTAAATATACTGATCCCAAGGATATTGCCAATATCCTGGCAGATCGATTTAGTGCCAACTTCATCCCCTTCTCACCCCTTAAAGGGCCCATCTCAATACCAAAAGATTGCCAAATTCTGGTAATCATGGCTACACAGGTAGAAACTGCACTCTCCAAAGCTAAGAATACAGCATCCATGGGACCAGATGACATCCCGGGCTGTGTACTACATGAACTACAAAATAAACTGGCACCTCACTTAAGTGTCATGTTTAATCATAGCCTCACCTCAGGCTTCATGCCCACTGAGTGGTGCACAGCTACAGTTATCCCACTACACAAGGGGGGATCCACCTTAGATCCCAGGAACTACCATCCCATCAGTCTGACGAGCCCGATCTGCAAGGGCATGGAACTCATTATCATGGAACTTATAAACAAAGACATTAGTAACCTTCAAACACTGGACCCCACCCAGTTCGGGTTCATGAAGGGCTGATTTTGTCTCCTGAACCTGATTGACTTCTTTGAATAAGTCCCCAGAGCTGTGGATGAGGGTAAGGTGGTCCACACAGCCTATCTGGACCTCACCAAGGCCTTTGACACCATCCCCCACTCTGGAATCATAGATAAACTTACTAAGCTGGGCATAAATCCCTATGTCACTCGATGGGTTGCCAAATGGCTTACTGACAGAACCCAGACTGTAAAAGTAGCCGACTTCAAATCCAGCTCCAGACAAGTGACAAGTGACAAGTGGAGTACCTCAGGGTTCAGTCCTGGGACTGCTCTTGTTTGGCATCTACTTCTCTGAAGTACAGGCCAACACTAAGGGAGTCTGGCTAACAAAGTCTGCAGAAGACTGCAAACTGGGAGCCATTATTGAATCCCCAAATGATGTGGATATTCTACAAAAGGGCCTTAAAGAAACAGATGCTTGGTGCCAAAGCCATGGGCTTAAGCATAATGCTAAGAAATGTATAGTTATCCCCTTTGGGGAAAAAAGCATGTACCCATGAATTACCACATAGGTGGCAGCACACCAAACACTGAAAGTGTGATGAGAGACTTAGGGACACAGGTGGACAGTGGTCCTAACTTTGATAACCACATCGCCACAACAGTCAGGAAATCCTATGTGGCACACCTCATCACTAAGGGCTTTTCATCCTGTAAAAAGGAAGTCATTGTCCCACTGTACTCATCCCTCATTAGACCCATTATAGAGTACAATGCCCCATTTGGTATATACCTCACAAGACATTTGCAACAGCTGGAAAGGCCGCAGAAATACCTCACTAAAAAAAATCACAGCCCTAAAGCAGATGCCCTATGCTGAAACTCCAGCTATACTCTGTGGCATATTGTCTACTCAGAGGCGATCTCTGCTTAACATGCAAGGCCATGTCAAACCCTGAGCTGTTGGACATGCTCCACTTAAAGAAATCGCAATCCCTCAGAGCCACATGCTCCAGGGATCTAAACCTTGTCATCACAATGAACAAAACACGCTGGAGGGATAGGTTCCTGACCCAGAGATTCCCCATACTCTGGAATAGACTGGCCATACATGTTAAGCAGAGCGCCTCCTTGGCCCTCTTCAAAAGGAACCTTGACGATTGGATGGGAGATAGGAAATTCATCCCGGGATCATGTCAGTCGCCCTGCTAGACAGGGGCCCAGGGAAGTAAATATTGTGGGAAGAAATATCCAGGGAATTGTTATGGCTAGGCTTGTATAGGCCCTAGGGCTGATAGCCTGGTACCAACCAATGAACCTATGAACTTATAAGCAAGAGATGTAAAGAAATGATAGAATGCCAAGATTTTTTAATGGAGATTGACAATAATAAAATTACCAATGAAGAGAAATGTGCCTTATAAAATTGAAAAAGATAAGATGTGTTTGTACTATGGAGAATTTGAAACTACTGAGTATGTCTTTTTAGGATGTCAAAGAGTTAAAAGGTTATGGGAAAAGATTTTAGATTGGATCTGTGTGGATGGATTTAAAGTAGTAAGCAGTATAAATATTGATATAATAGAATTTGGGTATTACAGGAATAAAAGTAGAAATTATGTTAAGAAAATTGGTAGAAAAATGTTTTGTAATATATGGGTAATTTGGAATCAAAGGGTGAAGGAAATTATGTTTAATCAAAAATGGGATTTGGCTATGATGTTAAAGAAAATAAGGTTTTGGTTGTGAAAGTTACAGCGGGGGGTCAGAAAGCAAAAAATTAATATTGTATTTGTGATGGAAGAAATGTATTAGAAAAGTATTTTGTAGATACTGTGTACAATGTAAATACTGTAATTATGTGAATAAGTATATATATTTTAATAAATGACCCCTTCACTTATTGATAGATGCTATTGGTTCTTTTATATCCATCTGAGCTGCCACCAAGTCAAGCAGATGGGACCTTAGTTTAACATCTCATCCAAAGGACGACACAGTTAGTCATCCCCCTTATGCTGTACTGCAGTGTCAGCAATTGATTTGCCTGGTATGGGAATAGAACCCACAACCTTCTGCATTAAAAGGGTGTGTGCAACACGTTGTACCACTGACACTAAGATACAACAAACATATCCACTTTTTTCCTACAACCTGTTTCTACCTCCTTCATAAAACATCTATTAATCAAACTCAAATCTTGTTCAACTGCTATCAACAACTTACTTTCAGAATACCTGAAGCCACCCTCCTCTGCAATTGTATACCCAGTCTCCATCCTAATCAATTGTTCCTTTCCTTCTTTATGTAAAAATCACATATCATACCACTATATACAGGAGATAACTGTACCAAAATAACAAACTTTAGACCTAGTGCCTTACAGTCCCCTCTCTCTAAAACATTGGAAAATGCATCCACAAACAGCTGTTACAATACTTACTTCATGAAAACTTATTCACCCCAACTCAACGTAGCTTCTGACCAACACAGAGTATAACAACTTCCCTTATATCCTTCCTAGACATTATTATTAAGACCAGGGATAACAATAAATTAGTCTCCTCCAACTTTCTAGAACTCTCTAAAGATTTTGATACTGTCTCTGATCCCAAACTACTAGCACAATTGTCTGTCTTAGGTCTAACCAACTCTACTTAATCAGTTTTCTAGCTATTTAATGCATGCCAGTCTGTTAAATGGCTCTCTGCTTTCTCTCCTTCCCTCCCAGTGAATACTGGGGTCTCATAAGGCTCCATCCTTGGTTCCCCTCTCTTTAATATATTTATTAACAATCTTCACATATCTTTCCAACATGCTCCTGTGATGCAATATGCAGACAAGGCAACTTTCATTTGTTCAGCACACAGTCACCCTCAACTAGAAGCCATTAAACAAGATGCCTTCAACTTCACTGAAACTCAGTTAACTGATAATCAGCTATTCCTCAGTCCAAAAAAACTACTCTTATTCTTTCCCAAGTCCTAACACCAAACAAAGACAACTTCAAAATGTCATCATTAAATAGCACCATTGTAGAAGTCATTCCCTATACCAAGCAACTAGGCATAATAACTAATGACCAACTTAAATTTGACCTACATATTCAAAATTCCATAGCAAAACACAGCAAAAGCTTTGAATGCTTTATAGATCAAATAAATTTCTCACCAACCACTCCAGAGCTACATTTGCTAGCTTATATCTCTTTCCTTCCTTACTCTATGCTTCTCCAATCCTAACCAATCTACAGGCCAATCTAACATTAAAACTAGAAGTATGCTATAATAAAGTTACTAGGTTTGCAGCAAATCAGCCATACAGTTCCTATCATTGCATTGCACTCAGATCCTTAAAATGGCTTGACCTACCTATCTATCTCAAATATACACAACTTGTCCAGGTGCACAAAATAATATATAACCCTTTGCTTGTCCTGCTGTAAGCGCTCTTAATCACTACCTACCTAACCACCCCCTTCAATCTTCCAAAAAACAACCCCTTACAATATGTACACACAAAAAGTCCATTGGACATTATCTATGCTCAATGCAGTAGCCAAAGGTTGGAACAATATTAGACTGACATCTAAGACTCACTTGTTTAACCACTCAGTAAAACACTTTCTCACCCAATCCTGGCCCTGTACTTTCATCACACAAGGCTAATTTATTGTCGGCGCTGAACATCATCCACACTTTCTCACTTGATCCTGGCTATGTACTTGCATCACTCCAGGTGGAAACATCAGCATTTCTTTTCTTCTGATCATCCTCTCCTGTTTTTCTTCCTCTGTCACTCTTCCTCTCTTCTTCTCTCATCTTCCTATCAATCTTCACATCTTCTATATTGTCCACTATCCCCTCCATCTCTTTTTAATAATGACTCATCTGCAAAGCCTAATCTTAGCTCTCTTCTGTAAACAAACAAGGTCTCAAATTGTAAAAGTTGTAGAAACACAATAATGTTAACCAGCTAGTCAAAGAAAACTGTAAATACTTATAAATATAAATATTGTACTGCTGTCTCTTCTGTCATCATACTTGTACTCAAAATTCTGTATTACTGTACGTTTATTAAATGTCTTGTTATTGGAGCTTTTCTTTCCTGACCTCTTCTGAAAATGAGTTCTATGCCCATTTGGACTTTCCCGGTAAACAAACGTCAACCAAATAAATATACTAGCCAAGGACGAAAATACACAAACCAGCACTCCCCAAAGCAAATGTCATGCTGCTAGTAAAAGCAAATATAATAACAACAAAGTATGAAGCAGCGAAGACAATCATGCAGCTCAGTTCAGATCGAATAAAACTCAATTGTAGTATCCAAAGCAGCAGCTTTATTATGTATTTAAGGATCCATTAACTATTAGCACAATATTTAATGGTCTGAGGAACCTGAACTGTGAAAGCACTTACCATCTGTGTGCACGTAATAAAGCTGCTGCTTTGGATACTTTGCTGCTATTATACTAGCCAAGGAGTTGAGCGCATATAGTAAAGTTCTTGAAAAGAAACTTCATTCAAATCCTATTTATGGGATATTTTATTTTTCAAAAACTGAATGAGATCTAAGTGAGTATAAAAATGTTTCAGAATGTATACATTTCCACATGGAATAACACATGGCAGTCCCTTATACAATGAATTTGTAACAATTTTGTACCAAGTTGGATGTGATTTCATATGTATTTTAATGATTGATTTAAAACTGAAAGCTGAAAATGTAAATGCAGGTATTATTAAAAAGTAAAGTTAATACTTATGCTCCTAGTTATGAGCACATCTTTTCTGGCATTGATAGAGCTGAAGCAACTGCTAAACAGTGAAAAACAAAACAAGCAAGGGATGAAGCCTAGGACGATAATGGGATTGCACATAAAGTCAATGTCTGTTTGGATGATCTCAGTTGCACCAATCCAGAAGAACAAACTGATGCACCCACACAGGCAGAATGGAGGATATTCTATCTCAAGAGGGAGAGGAAGAACTCCAGAAGAAGAGGTCAGCATTATAGCTTATAAGCAGCACCCTGAAGGTAGACAATCTTTGAATTATCTTCTGTTCAAAATAGAACAGCGCAGTTTCCTAAATAAGGGCTTCTCCTTTAGCCTACTAATGGAGTCAGTGTGGTATGTACTCTAACTGACCTGAAACGTTTTACAAGAAATGAAATTTACAAGAAAATTAAATTTAAGTTATTCATCTGAAAGAGGTGCTTTTGTTTGATGCTGCAGATAGCTGCTTTAGGAGACCTAGTTTGTTTAGTTCTCTAATACTGTAACATTGGCTGCTTTTGAAAGTATGTGAGAGATATTGTCATTACTGCTTTTAGTCAATAGCCATGCTTTAAACAGATGTTTAAGTAGTGTTTTCCCCCCACTGGCCCCTACTTTATTAGTGGAGTGGCATTGATTAGTTTTCATATATCATGTGATGTGTGATTGTATATATTTAATGTGTTAAGACATTATAACTAGCTTAATCAGTAAATTAGTTGGTTATTAAATCAGCAGAAGATCATCGGTACAGTTAACTGTACATGAACAACCTATCCTAAGAAGTTTACAGAGTAGCAATGCAGTTAGATATATGAAAATTGTTAAGGGGGGAGGGATTGTCATGATGGACTCTGGGATTTATAATGGTAAAAATGGAGTGCATTTTGTTAAATCTGCATATAAAAAAGTTACAAAAAAGGAAGAGAACTTGACATTTAAACAAACTGACTTGGTTCTGCTTCACCAGCTGCACAGTCATGGTCACATACAGTTTTTTTTAATGCTCCATATTAGAACTTTGGGACTATTCTTTGACTTCCCTAAATACATAAAAGACTGTGATCCTCATCTTAGGCCCATGCGTCTAAAAGTCTCTAGCTATATTGGTAGATGTTTAGGTAATTAAGGTGGCATAGTCCTGCCCATCCTTTATTGTGGATTTATGACATTTTCTGACTAAATTAAAAGCTTTTGCTAGTCCACAGACTCAGTGGACATAGTATCTTTATATTCAGTTATGCCACAAACAAATGGTTTTGACAGGCTTCACATATTATTACTTTTACTGCTGTTGAAGTGATTCTAACTAATATTATTATTATTATTATTTTAACCTTATAGGATGACATTTACCAGAAGGTGAAAGGAACAGGGATAGCTGCTGATACGACTCCCATCTTTGCCAACCTGATCACAAATGACTGGGAAAAGGGAACATTTTACAAGTTAAGGTCTTTTAAGAAAGCAAGCAAGCGATTTTTATACTTGCTTTATTGATGATTTATTTGTGTGCAGAAATGCAGAAACCAGCAGTTTCCTGAATTTATGAATGACATGATCTTATGTACTATTTTATGATCTTGTTTACTATTTTCTTGTCTTTGCAGGCTGTTGATCAGTAGATAAGAATGGACATTGAATACACGTTTGAGTAGTAACTAAAGATCTTTCCCTCAGGAATTATTAGGGAGTCAGTCTTTGTTAATTATTATTTACAAAGTGAGAGAAGCCATCTTTTGCACATTAATAAAAGTGTAATGAAAATCACATTGTATGCTTCTCCAGGCTTATTTCTAATGATGATATTTTTAAAGAAGAGATATCTAAGTTAAAGGAGATGCTTGCTGGGGGAGGCTATAATTAAGACTGCATTGATGATTTATTTTTCAAAGTTATAAATCAAAGGGCTGTTAGACATGTTCCCATATGGAATGGCAACTACAGGAATAAATGCTGAAATGGGTGATACAAGTAAGGTAAACCATAGTTTTTCAAAGTCATTAGTTGATCATTTTACTGTTGATTCCTTTAGGGTTAAAATAATTACCTGGAAAAATTGGAAGACTTTTGCTGGGAACCCTGATTTATTTAGTTAGATTTGTGTGGACCCATTTTTTTGTTACCAAAACAGAGGGAAACATCAACAATTTTGCTTGACATGTAATACTATAGCAAGTCATATACTTTTGGGAGTCGATCTGTACAAACATTTTTTGTGATTTTTGCCATTACTGTAAACATATTAACACTGGTCATCCTCTACATTTATTTCATTTGAAGAGCTCAATATGTATCAAGCCCTGATTTGACAGTAACTCTGACAGCATTGTATATATGTCCTACTGTGGTCACTGTGACAGTTTCTACATTGGCAAAACAATGTGGAAACTGACTTCACATTTATGAGCATTTCTATGCTATACACCCTATAACAGTGCATTTATAAACATTCAATTGTTTGTTGTCATTTTAAAATATTCTAGGTGTGTGTGTGTGTGTGTGTGTGTGTGTGTGTGTGTGTGTGTGTCTGTGTGTGTGTGTGTGTTTGATTAGTCAAATTAAGCTGGATCCCTGAGGTAGGGATTTCAGTAGTGTTTTAGAAAAATGAGAGTATGATAGGCTGTTAAGACTCAGTTTTGGAAACATTCCTGGACCGAATAAGTATATGAGTATTACAAGTGTTCTTAAACTCAAGCCTGTTAAATGATTTTTTAATTTACACTGCAATATTTATATCTTTGTTGTTTATTATTTATTATTACTAAGCATCAATTAAAAATGCTTGGCTTAATCTTATGATTTTTTTTTTTTTGCTGGCAATCCCAACTGTATTTACTCAATAACCATGTTTTAAATGGCCTTTTAAATATTTTTTACATCAGTCTCTATCTTATTATTTGGAATAAGTGAAGAGTTTTATTATTGGAATGGTATTGATTAGTTTTCATGTGACACACAATGTGCAATTTTGTATATTAAATGAGGGAACTGAACTGTTTTTCATTTGTTCTTGTTAAGTCTTATATCAACTTTGTGCAAGACAGAAGCATTTAATATTTCAATAAAATTTGTTGAGAGTCAATGCCTCTGGTGAGCATTCTTATTTATTTATTTATTTTTACTTTGTTGTTGTTCACTCTAATATTGATGTGTATCTTTGTAAATGTCTACGTTGTCCCGTTCGATTCTCAGCTAGAGCGTCTTCTGTATGGAGGCATATGTGAATGGGGCATGCCTTCGTTGAAGGTTGTGCATCAGGGCTGGTAACCCGGTATGTAAAAATCCACTACCAATCATTAGCGGACCGGAGTTCCACTGTGGCGACCCCTAACTGAGAAAAGCCGAAAGACACAAACAAACATCTTTGTAAATGTCTGTAAAAACATATGCTACTCCTTCCATTTCTGTAGTAATATAATTTTGGTAGAAGCCTGTTGCCGACCTCCCTCCTTCATTAAAATAGGTCTCCTTAAAGACAACCCCTGATCTGTTTTCTAACTAGAATCAGATCAGGAATGACCTTTTGGGTTCCACCCAAATCTAATCTTTAAGCTAGCCAGTTTCATCATTTTCATCATGCCATATATAAATATTTGCTATAATCCAAAGAGGCAGTTCTTACTACCCTCCACTCATTAATGTGTTCAGTTGCACGGCCTTGTAAAGTTACCAAGTTATTTTGGTCAGACCATTCTAGCCTATGAAGCCCTTGTTCCTAATTCTCTTTTGGGCCACTGTTACCAAGGTACTCTGCCAGTATGTTTTTTTTATTCTGTTTCTATCAGCCACCCTGTCTCAGTAGTTTTGAGAGTCTAGCTTATACTCCAGACAGTCCTTTTTGATTTCACTCTGGTGAAGATGCCCATTTTATCTCTTAGTCATCCAGAACTTCAGCTTCTTTCACTGATTGCATCAACCAGTTCTTGAAGCAGCATTAATAAATCATTTTTCATATGTCTACTTGTAATTCTACTCAAAAGCAGAGAGCATATTTCACAAATTAGAGACTGATGCAGAAGAAGAACACAACAATCAAAGACTAGTAGTTTGGTATCTCAGGTGATGGCACTGATACTTTAGAAACTGAAGCCATAGTCATAAAGAGCACATGTAGAATAAAACTGTCAAAAACATGGTATTAAAACCAAAATAGGAATCAGCTAGACTTTGCAAGGACTCTAATCAGTGACACAACCTATACATACATGAAGACAGCACCACTGCGTCTTATGAAACTAATAATATATACCCAAAGCTGGAATATAGAAGACATATTTAGGCAAGATAATGAGCAATTAACTGTGAGTGGCAGGCATGTATGTAACTACAGCTCTCTGATTGTGACATTTGTAAGCATGCCAGGTGTGAGAGCCTATCCTAGCTATTTCATAATTAGTACTAGACTACAAAGACCAGCAAGAATCTGGCCAGATCATAGGTATACTGCAGAGCTCTGAAAGCAAATATGACAACAGCTAGACTTCTACACTGACAAGGGACACAGAGAATCTCACAGATATGTCCTCAGCACTGTGGTGATTACTGAAAGCACCAAGGAAGTTTGTCACTGAAAGTAGAGACAGACACAACAGGTCCTTTTCACCATCAGAAGCATGTGATATTAACGTCTGTCTTGAATGGAAATTCAGTCGGCTTGAAGCTAAAGAAACGAGGTACTGACAGTTTTTTTTGCTCAGTACCAAAAATGAAGGTATACTTTGCTATGCATTTATCTGAATTTAGTAAATACATCAGTATCTCCTCCAAACATTATCCATGCAATACAAGGTAATGTTCATCATTGTTCATTATTAACAAAGTACTGTTGTTAACTTTGACAGGTTTTATGTCAAACCTGAAGTTGAATATATTTCTGTATATATACAGTATTCAGGAACGTATTAGCAGACCCGGTACTGCTGTCTGCATGAGATCTGTATCACCATTCTGCATTCTATAGGACGTTCCATTATACAGTCTGAAAGTGGGTGCTTTTAACTAAGTGTCTTTGTTTAGATAAGATGTGGTCCTGGTGTGAAAGAGCTAAACGAGGTATGGAATAAGAGTGCATATGGCCTGCTCAACTTCCCTGGGAGAGGCACTGCATTGCTGCAGAGAAACCTGCTTGTAGCTGCTTTCGATAACTAGGGTATGCAGGAATGTGCATAAGAGATAATGGTGACTCGGACTTTTCCATCTGGGTCTCATGAGGAGGGGTGAGGCAACAAGTGGAAAATAAGTATAATGATAATACACGTATGATATAATATCTTTACTGTGTAAAACTGTTAATATTCATTTACAGTAATATATCTGGAGTCCTTATATTATGTACAATATTTTATACACAGAATATAAAATGACTGACTGTTTTAAAACTTACTGGCTAAATGGGTATTCTGTCAGAGATTCAAGACTCAATAATGTGAGTCCCAAGACTATGAAAATGTAAGTGCAAGTTAAGAAAACTAACAGTGACTTTTGAAAGTTTATTACACATATAAAGCATTTTTTGCAGAGGAGACCCCCCCCGGTACCTCATACACCACCACCACACACACACACACACACACACACACACACATGTATATATATATATATATATATATATATATATATATATATATATATATATATATATATACTAACTCCAAGATGCACTGAAGAAGGAAAAGCCCGAAAGCTTTGCATGTATTTTATTTGTTTTTTATTAAAAAGTAAACGTATCTGATATTCGTTTTTCTTTTTAAGTGGATAGATATCGAATTCGGCTAACTGCAGTATTTTGTCCATCTTTTCATTGTTACTATGTTGCTAAGCACAGAGTCAAGCATTTCGGTAGCTCTTGATCACACACAAAAACAACCAGTCCCAAACGCTACTTTGTTATCACTTGTCATTCTGTAGCACCTTCGCAGTGTATACTGTATAAATCATTATTTAGTACATGCATTACGTTTTTGTTATGAAGTTTGGGAAGTATTACTTTTTATTTACCATGAGGGAGACAAGTTTCATTTATTCTGCCCATTTAAAAATAATTATTCCTTTATCCATCTGTTACTTTGTTCCCTGCTGTTTGCATTTATTGTAATTTTGCCATTTGCTTATTTAATATGCAACACATCAACAGTCATATACATGTCAGTAATGGAGAGGCAGGTTCATTGTCACCATCTGTGCAGTGATGGAATCATAACACAGACAGTGATACAGACACTGCGATGACCATTGTGTGAGCCAGTGGCATCATATGTCTGTCAGCATAGGCACATTTCACTCCAGCTAATGCAATGAATGGCACACAGAGACACCATATACTCTTCCAACCAGTGCAGCAATGAATACTGTGAAAAAGACCCAACCCAGGCAGGGGAAATTCAGCATGTTGGTAATTTACTTACTCTAAGGAATGCAGTAGGGCACACTGAATAAGACATGAATGCAGTACACAAGACACTTGGATGGGTGTCCGACTTCATTAGTAGGGCATCCAGGAGTATAAGGATCTGTGTCCTACAACTGCATTATGTATTCAGGAGAAAATCCACATTAGAGTCAGGGCACAAAACAGTAGTGTGCAGACACCATGTGTTCTCGGGACAGAGCACTGTATGCCCTAAAACACAACACCACAGTAGGCCCAGTAATAACATTGTGCACAGCGGAGTAAGACTGCCCTATACATGGATGGCATGATGTGCTGAATGCCAATATACATGACTAAATAACTGTACAAAGTAGCTAACAATGGGCAAGTGGTATGCACTGTCAGAACAGGATGAAGTTAGTACACAGGAATATGCAGAATTATTCAAAGGTGGACAGAACGTTGTTGTGCTCACAGAACATTCCCACATATCGGCTGTTTATTTACATGCTATCTGGGCTTCATACTCTATCATTATCACAAAATAGTTTTGACAAATTACAATCACTTGCTCACATGTTGGGTTTTACTGATATCAGCACAGTCCTGTGAAATATGCACCATTATCTAACTGTGGTGTTACAAATGCAGCAGCAACAAACTGAGTATCTCTTGTGCTATGTTTGTGTGCATGTTCGTATCCGTGCATGTGCGTGAATATGCGTATGTACACTCACACACATGTAAGAAGGGATTATGTAAATATTATGACTATACCACTACTTGTATTTCTTCATGCCATGTGCCTTCTCAGATTTGGTTAAGGACGTAAGCATTGGTACACAGTATATAGTACAGCTGTGTGTGAATCACAGCAGTGCTTATATTCATGCTACATAGCCATTTACATTTGATATTTGCATCCTCTGTTTTCACAATGCACAGTATCACAGTGCTTCCACAGCACTAGTCTTCAGTTATTGCTGAATTACATACAAGTCAGTCCCTGAATTTTATAATGACTGTCCCTACACATTGCAGACTAACCCTATAAATCTCATGTTAAGCCACTTATAGGAGGACGTTTGTTTATTTATGTTTTGTACACATTATTTAAACAACTGGCAATTAATATTAAAAATGTCTTAACTCCATTTAGTATTAATTGATGTCAGAGACTAGCAAAAGCTTTGGGGAACACCAGAATGGAAAGTTTCACCAGTAAGAGAAGATCTGAGAACACATTATTTGTTTATTCATTCATTTATTTATGTATTTATTTTAATTTATCTGGATTAAGTTCCAAGGTTTCTTTACTTGTCTTTACTTCTGTTCTGATTCAGTCTCCATTTTTATTTAAGTGTGAAATACTGGTCAATCACTTCTTTGTGTTTCTATTCTACCTGGGTAACAGGGTCCTTCCTGGTGTTTTCTGTCAATTTGTTTCTATTTGATTGCCCTGAGGATTTGCAGCCTGCATTACCAGTCCTGGAACAACAGGATGTAAATGTGACTTTAACTAACTAGTTGCATTCACCATCAAATGATGTAGGTGATGATATGGACCATCCACTCCCACCTTGCCACATAGTTACCAACACTTTAGGTGACTTTAATGTGTATAATTTTTCCAGCATTGCTGTTCATTCTGAACACTGTGATGTGTTTACCAAAGGATTCACCTTTGTACCCCCACAGCCTCTAGATGTTTCTAATACCCTTATGGATTTAAGAATGTATACACGAAAGCTGAACTTGAATATTCTTTTTAAAAATTCTGCACCTTGTTCTTTTGTCAACCCTTTAGCCATCTCAAGTACATATAATCCCCTACTTCATCCCATCATCCAACTTTTTGAGAACATATGTAAGTTAGATATATGTAATTTTAAGCTTCCTAGTAGGAACTTACATGAATGAGAAAAAGGTAATCGACAAAATAAAAATCTTTTTACAAACTATTAGACTTATGAAACCTGATAAAGGTGGAGGTGTTGTCTTGATGGACTATGGGGATTATAACAAGAAAATGCTTTGTATCTTAGAAGGAAAAGCTTATATATAAGCATCTATTAATGAACGGATCACTTCTTACCAGCATATAAGGAATGAACTCCAAGATTTATTTGTAGAGGGTTCAATTTCTATTGATGTGCTTATTTTTCTATCTGCTCCCTACCCTAAAATATCAGTCATGTTTGGGCTGCCTAAATTGCATAAAAACCTTAGCCAACCACCCATGCAACCCATTGTGGACTCCAAGGGATCCATTACCCACCGTCTTGCAAGATATTTAGACAACAAGTTAAAAGAATATATATTGAGTGAGACACATATCTGCAAGGATTTATGCAGCATCTTACAAGCTATAGATGAGATACCTTTCAAGGACACTTTTGTTTTTATTACTATCGATATTAATGACTTTTATTCAGTCATACCTCACACAACTGGTTTGGAGTGGTTTGCAGATTTCTTATCTGAAAAAAATATCTCACACTTCCAGGTCTTGGTCTTTTCACAACTGATGGTAATTGTCCTTAAAAATAACTTTATTTTGTTTAACAAAGAAATCTACTTACAACAAGCGGGGGTAGCTATGGGGTCTGCATGTGATGGTTTATATGCAAATATTGTAGTTGGGCAATGAGAGAAGACATTTCTTTTTCCTTCATGTTATTTTGAGCACAGCAAATTTTATACCAGGTTTTTGGACGATATGTTTGTTCTGTGGGATGGACCTGTTAATGCTATTGATGATTTTATAAACTACACTGGAACCACCACAGACTTTCTAAAGTTCGCCTATACCAGAGACCTAGACAAAATTTCCATTTTACACATCTTATTGGAAAAGGATTATGAAAATAAGATGTTTGTTTCAAAAATCTTTAGGAAAAGCATGTATTCGAACTCACTACTGCACATTTCTAGCACACACCAAGTCAAACAAAAGAAAGCAATTGTTAAGGGACAGTTTATACGTGCAGCTCGTATGGTATATGGTATTGATGAATTCTTAGATGAATGTGACAACTTGAAAAATATGTTTTAAAAAAGAGGCTACCCTTGTAAGTTTTTTGGTGATATAATGATTGAGGTGGTTAACAAGAGAGAGCATGGGTCTTATGTACCTTTACTTTCTTGTAATATGATTGACAGTGGTCCTTCCACTATTAATCAAGAAGCCAAAATTGTTGCAAGTAAGAGTGATCATAAGACTTCTTTCATCACTTAAGATAGTTACATATTAAGAAACATCTTAATAAAAACTGGTCTATTTTGAGACATGTTAAGAACATCAGACCACTAATAGGACTGCAACCTATTATGGTATATAGGAAAGATAAGAATATGAAAAACATATCTGAGAGCAATAACTCTTACTCAAACTACAGGTTAGGTTCTATGAACAAATGTGGCAGATATAATTATTGCAGTTACATAAAAGAAGGCAATATTTTTGACATCAATAAAATCGAAATCAGGATCAATCAGAAATACAATTGCAACTCGGAGAAAGTGATTTACTGTGCCATGTATACCACCTGTTCTTGCTTTTACATAGGCAAGACTGATAGAAAGCTAAAAAATTGCATATACAACCACCTATATGACTTAAGGAATAAAAAAGAAACTAATTCTCTTAGCAAACATGTAATGGAGTACAATAACCACAGGTTCTAATTTTTTATTATCGATAACATCAGTAGCAACATGAGGGGTGGTATATGGTCCCTATTACTTGAGAAAAGAGAACTATACTGGCAATTACGTTTGAATGCTGGAAACTGACCAGGTCTGAATGAGCATATTTCCAGAAGACCTATTTTAAAACTGAAGGCATTGGAAAGATAATATTATGTATTTTAAACATCTTAAATAATTAATATGTTCAGTATTTATTATGTTATTATCTTAATGTGTGGTTGGTATTCATTTTTCTTAACATTTTTCAGTATATATGTTTTTAGTATTTAATCATACAGATATTTATTGTTTTAACATATTTAACATATTTAAATATATTTATTGCACATTGTCATTTTATGAATCAGTGCTTATATATAGTGTTTTATAGGGTGGTGTGTTCCATGAACTATTTCAGTTTGTATACTTTGTCTGCTTTTTGAGTTTAGTGACTGTAAATATTGTGCTTTTAATGACATAATTAATTAGTTCAAAACTGGGTGCAACTTCCTGTTTAAACTGTATAAAAAGGAAATAACTATGTGGGGTAAATTGTCTGATGAAGTCTAGATCTTTCTGGATGAAAGCGCCCATCCTTGGATTTTTATGTTCTGAAGTTAATAAAGTAGATTCTGCATTCTATAACTGTGTCATGATTTGCAGCCTGCATTACTTAGAGTGGGTTCAATCCAGCTACTTCTTCTGGCTTTTGTGTGTATCTGATTGCCCTAAGGGTTTCACATTAGAAAAGCCTTTCATCTTGATGGTATAAATGAATTAATTTGGTAAGCTTCTGCTCTTTTGTGCCTTCACCTGTGGCTGGCTACAAGAATTACTGCTTCTAAAGCCATTCAGAAATAAAAAGCTGATATAAGTATATATATTTTTGGTCTAACTGTTTCAGTGATATTTAACAATCCTGTACTGCTCTTAGGTTGTAGTTTTTAACAGTATTCTGCAAAAGCTGTGTTTTGTGAACATATCTCAGAGTTAAGTTCCAAGGTTTCTTTACTTGTCTTTACTTCTGTTCTGATTCAGTCTCCATTTTTTTCTCCCATACACCTGCCAATTGTTGTTGTGTTCTTAAAAAAATGGTGGCTTTTGAGTTGCCCACCTCTACTATAAACTTGATATTCCCCCCAGTCCCATCACATCAGCTCATTCTATTGTGTACATTGAGACCATTTGGGAAGGCCCACCCCCTTAGTTTCTTAACCTTGAATTATCTTCTGTTTCCTCCCTTCCTACTTAACAAACTAAACTAAATAAATAAATAAATGGATACATGCATACATACATACATACATAATTACATAGATAAAAAAAACTTTATTCAGCTACTTTTATAGGTTCATAGGTAGGGACTAGGCTATCGGCCCTGAGGCCTATACAAGCCCAGCCAAAAAGGTACCCTGGCTTTTGCCACCCAAGAAAATTATTTTCCTGTGCCACTGTCGAGCAGAGCCACAGAGGTGATCCCCGGGGTGAATTTCCTATTTCCCATCCAATCATCAAGATTTTTCTTGAAGAGTGCTAATGAGAAGCTTTGTTTGATATAGATAGGTAGTTTATTCCAGAGTATGGGAAGTCTCTGGGACAGGAATCTATCCCTCCGGCATGTTCTGTTTATTGTGGTGACAAGGTTTAGGTCCCTAGAGCGTGTAGCTCAGAGGGATTGGGATTTCACTGTATTTGCGTCCCTTAGTTTCTTAACCTTAAATTATCTTCTGTTTCCTCCCTTCCTACTTAACTAAAAAACACTTTATTCAGCTTGCTTTACTGTTTTTGTGTCTCTTCCTACTTTATTTTGCTTTTACTGCTTGTTCTTAAACTGTTCAATTGCATTTATTCTGCTGCATTTATTACTGCTTGTTCGTAGCTTGATTAAATTGTAATTATTACCCTAAGTGTCTTAGTTTTGATTAAAGGACATAGGTTTCAGACCAGTTATTTTACATTAAGAAGGTTTATCGTCTAAACTCCCTCTGCCCTTCTGAACTGGAAATTGCTGGGTGACGGCCTATTGTGCCTGTTGTTCTAAGTATTTTTGTTCTGGTTTAAGCACTTGGGTTCCAAACCAGTTATTTTTCTTTAGGAAATGTTGTGGTCTAAACTCTTGTGCTGGGAGTGTATAGCCTAAGCCCTTCTAAGCCTACACCCTTTTAAGCTGGGAATTGCTGGTTGAAGGCCCTATGTAATATCACTCCATAAAGGTGGAAGCTCCACTAAACTATCTAATTTCAGGCCCGTAGCTATATTGTCACTACTGGCCACAATTATGGAAAAATGCATCCATAGACAATTACTACACCATCTTATCCAGAACAATATACTGGCTAACTCTCAGCATGGTTTCAGGCCTCATCACAGCACCCCCTCAGTCATCCTTGCCTTCTCTAACACGATAAACCATCACAGCAACAATAATAAATTATCCTCAGCTCTCTTCTTGGATCTCTCCAAGGCGTTCGACATGGTAGATCACCAGCTACTACTTCATATCCTGAAAACAAATTACTTAGATAATCTAGCTCTCCAATGGTTCCAATCTTATCTAAATGGTAGACAACAGGCCATCCTATGGCAGAATAAACTATCTACCCTCCTACCTAATACCCTGGGAGTCTCCCACGGCTCTTTACTTGGACCTCTTCTGTTCTCCATTTTTATTAATGACCTCTACACTGTCATCCCTGATGCAAAATGCATTCAATATGCAGATGACTCCACTCTGATATGCTCAGCTTCCTCTCAGTCAGATCTGTGGACATTATCCCAGAATACTTTTAACACAGTGGAAACCTGGCTATCTGACCGTCATCTGATTCTAAACCCTAATAAAACAAAGCTGCTACTTTTCTCCCCCACTAGTAGGAACAATGCCTTATCCTTCTCCATACAGTCTAATAATGGCACCACAATCTCCTCAGACTCCTATACAAAACGCCTAGGTGTCAACATTGACAATAACCTTAAATTCGACATGCATGTCAATAAAACTATTAAAACCATCAATAAAAAACTTGGGTCACTTTACAAAATCAAACCTTTCTTAACCCCAACTGCCAGAACTGCCATTGCCCATTGTTACTTACTCTCGATTCTGCTTTATGGTTCCCCTCTATTTACCAACCTAAGTAAAATGGAACTCAATAAATATCTAGTTGCTATAATCACATTGCCAGATTTGCAACTGGCATGCCCTACAGGACACACCACTGTAATAACCTAAAATATCTTGGGTGGTTAGAACTGCCTTGCCTAATTCAATATAACCAGCTTATAGAGGCATATAAAGTACTGAATCAACCTGAAAACACACTCGCACTCAAAAACATTATCTACCCCTATAGTAACCTCAGAACACTGTGATCTTCTAATAGACTCCTTGTCCAAACTGTCAAAACCAACAATTCAGCTGGTGTCTCTCTGTTTGCCATCTCTCTTGGTAAAATTTGGAATACCCTTCCTGCAGACATTACTCTAGAATCCACCCTAAGTCAATTCAAGAAAATTCTAAAAAAAGAAGTTATGTACTCACCATAACGTTCCATGTTTGTTGTCCATCTCACCATTCATTCTTACAATGATGGGTGCGGAGCCAATTCTCGGCTCTGACTCGGCCGAATACATAGCTGAAAGACTCAAACTTGGCTCATGGTAAGTAGGTATCCCATAATTCAGGGGTGTAATTCTCCACACCTTGTTTGCTGCTACTACTGAATGAAATATATACTATCCCCAATAGAAGGAGAAACAAACTGAAACAAAGAACTCCTGAAGGTAGTAAAAATATCCAACAAGTCTTTGGTCTTTGAAAGGCGGAAGGAGGGAGGGTTCGTAAGAATGAACGTCGAGATGGACAACAAACATCGAATGTAATGGTGTGTACATAACTTCTTTATGTTATGTTGTCCCATCTCGCCTTCATTCTTACAATGATGGGACAGAGTCCCTAGCACCTTTTCCCTGGGTGGCTCACGAGAGTACACCTTTAAGCATCGTGGAACCAAAAGAGAACCTGTCCCTGGAGGCCAAATCCACTTTGTAATGTGTGATAAAAGCATGAGGAGTGGACCAAGTAGCTGCTGCACAAATATTATCCATAGGAATTCTGGCTTGAAAGGCAGAAGACGTAGCCATTGCTCTAGTGGAATGAGCTTTCACTTTGAATGGTAAATCTTTGTTATTTGAGGTATAGATGAACGTAATACAGTTTGCGAGCCAGTTAGAAAGAGTAGTTTTTGAAACTGAGCTATCCTTTTTTGCATCAGAGAAGGATACAAATAACTGGTCAGATTTTCTAAAATCTTTGGTCCTACGCAAATAGAATCTGAGTTATCTATGCATGTCTAGTTGATGTAATTTGTATTCTGCCTTGTTGCTATGATTAGGAAAGAACACTGGAAGCTCAATAGATTGATTTATGTTAGTTAGAGAAGAGACTTTGGGTAAAAATGATGGATTAGTTCACAAGGATGCCTTACCCTATCCTTGTGAAATATCAAATATGTTGGTTTAATAGAAAGAGCTTGCAACTCTGATACTCTTCTGGCAGATGTTATAGCCACCTTATAAATGGTCTTTCAGGAAAGGAACCTGAGGTCTGAAGATGATGAGGGCTCAAAAGGTGGTAACGTCAGGTGAGACAGAACAAAATTTAAATCCCAAGAAGAAAGGGGTTCCTTAAAGGGAGGTCTTAATAAGGAGGCACCTTTCAAGAAGGCTCTACACAACCTGTGTGATATTAAGGTCGAGATAGAATCACCTATGTGGAAATTTGATATTGCAGTGAGTTGTATCCTAATGGTTGCTGCAGCTGAACCTTGTTGGAAGATCTCCTCCAAAAATTCCAAAATAGAGTGGATGGGTGCAGAAAAGGCATCAATGTTCCTGTTTTGAGCCCAAAGGGAAAACCTTTTCCATTTGCTAGAATACAGTTTTCTAGTGGAAGCTTTATGAGAGGACATTAAGATATGTTTAATTGTAGGAGTGAAATTTTGAAGCCTGACTTAGTTGGGAAGTGGAGCAGTCAAGATGTCAAATTTAGGGTGTGGAGAGAAGGATGAAGCACACCTGACATATGTGCCAGCAGGTCTGTAACTGGGTCCAGACTCCAATGCTTCCCCTGAAGATGAGGCCAAAGGAAGGGGAACCAAACTTGATGAGGCCAGTAAGGAGCAATGAGAATTATCCTGCTTCCCAAGGACTCTGCTTTCTGAATGACTCTGGGTATGAGAGGAAATGGAGGAAAGGCCTACAGAAGTCCCAAGGGCCAATCGTGGGCAAGTGCATCTCTCTGTGTCTCCCCTGGAGGGGGGGATTAGGGTAAAGTAGTTGCTGCACTTGGCATTCATGGGAGTGGAAAAAGATTGCAGCAAGGCAGACCCCATATTTGGAAAATCATTTCCGCTACATTGTGATTGAGAGACCACTTGTGAGGCATTAAAATTGCCCTGCTCAGCTTGTCTGCTATCACGCTGGACTTCCCCGAAATGTGCATTGCAATTATAAAGTGATGGGAAGAAACTGCACATTGCCAAACTCTTAGGGCCTCACAACAAAGGGGGTAAGATCTGGTTCCCCCTTGCTTGTTTATGTACCAAACCACAGACATATTGTCTGACTGTATTGCAATAGTCTCTAAAGTTAGAGAGTCGTGAAGTGCTTGCAACACAAGAAGCACTGCTCTCATCTCTAGAACATTTATATGCAAGTGAGCCTCGTGTTCTTGCCATGTACCTTGGACTGTTCTCCCCAGATAATGCCCCCCCACACCCTACCTGAGAAGCATCCGTGGTTACCATAGCTATGGGTTGTTGTGGAACAAAGGGTCTCCCTATGGTCACATGACTGGAGTGTATCCACCATCTTAAGTCGTTCTTGCATGATTCTGTTATTCTGATCGGATGAGACATAGGAAGCTCTTGAAATGACCATTGGGAGAATAATAGCCATTGAAGGATCCTCATGTGCATTCTGGCAAGAGGAACTAGTGTTATTGTGGAAGCCATTGTGCCTAGTAATCTTAGAATTATCTTTGCTTTCACCTTGGTCTTGGGAAGGAGATAACGTATCTGCTGTCTGAGTGCTACAACTCCTTCTATTGGAAGACGTGCTACCATAGAGGTGGTGTCTAGATCTGCACCTATAAATGTAATATGTTGACAGGGCAACAAGGCAGATTTTTGAACGTTGACTGTAATACCCAACTGATTACAAACGTCCAAAGTTAGATCCCTGGCCTGTTAGAGTAGATGCTTGGTGGTGGCAGATAGGAGCCCGTCATCTAGATAGGGAAACACTCAGAATCCTAGATGTCTCAGGTGAGCCATGACTACTGCCATGCATTTGGTGAACACTCTGGGGGCTGTAGTGAGACCAAAGGGCAGAGCTCAGAACTGGTAATGACTGGCTCCCAGCCAGAAGCATAAGTACCTTCTCGATGTCCTGTCAATTTTATCTGGCAGTAAGGATCTTGAAGGTCTATCAAGCACATCCAATCATCTTTCCCTGAAAAGGAGGTATAGACTGCAGTGTCACCATTCGGAACTTTGACTTCTTGACAGATTTGTTTAATTTACTTAGGTCTAATATGGGTCTCCAGTCCCCTGTTCTTTTTGACACCAAAAAGAATCTTGAGTAAGTTCTGAATCCTATTTGGTCTGCCGGGACTTCTTGGATGACCCTTTTGTGCAGCAACTTTTTAATCTCTATAGTTGCTTGCTCCCTTAGATTGGGTGGAACATCTGGGATTGTTCTGGTCTGTGGAATCGGATAGGAAAATGGAATGCAGTATCCTCTGGATATTATTTTTAGTACCCATTTGTCTCTTATGTTAGTTTTCCAGGCTTCTGGGAACATGGATAAATGTCCTCTGACTGCCTCCAGAGTAGAGCAGTCGGGCCTCCATTCTGGAGCACTGATAAGGGTGTCTGTGAAAGGAATCATGGTCACCCTGGTTTTGCAGGCCCCCTCTACCTCTGGGGTGGTGTCTACCATTGTTACCTCTCCATCTGCCCCTGGGGAAGGAATCACCTTGTGTGTCCGGAAAACTTTCTAGGATCTTTTGAACCACATTTTTCCACTCTTCTGACCATTAGGATAAGGTCTAGAAGGCATGAAAAAACGTACTCCAATGGCAGAGAGAGTTTTTCTTTCCTGCTTGCATCGGGTGAGAGTGTCTTTTACTTTGGGTCCAAAGAGTGAGGAACCATCAAAAGGGGCATTAGTAAAAGTAGACTTAAAGGACTCAGCAAAGTTGCACAAGCACATCCAGGAGTGTCTCCTAAGGGAAACTCCGGAACCCGCTGCCATGCTCGCTCCATCAGCTGCGTAGGATATCAGCCTCATGGAGGAGATGGTGAAGGAAATTAAGGTGGACAGCTGGAAGGAGACCTTCTCATTCACCCCCGCAGCTAATGTACCTTGTAGAGTATCTCCTAGCTCTTTCAGGAGATCTCTTTGTAGCCTTGTAAAGTGAGATAGTTCAACGATCGGAGTGAAAATGTTGCTGACGAAAAGACACACTTCCCGTATCTGTCCATCATTCGAGAGTCTTTACTCGATGCACCACCTGTTCCACATCATCATCAAAGAAGCTCATGGTGGACCTGGAAGATAGGGATGGAAAGCGAGACTTGTGCATAATGGGAGATCTCAGTGTTGGAGAAACTGGTGAAATATCCATGGACCAGCTCCAAGAAGAGGTATCTTGCAACTCCGAGGACTTTGGAACCGAAGAACCAGGCTTGTCAATTAGTATGACCTCCAATGGCTTTGAGGACTGTGGAGCCAAGAAGGTAGTGGACTTTGACATTTTTGGTAACTTGACTGGCGGCCACGACTGAGCCGATGTTGCAGGTGATTGTCTCTTCTGGGATTTTTCCTTTTTGGAAGAAGGAGAAGAAGAAGAGGAAGAAGAACTGTGGATAGTGTCCTCAAAAGTTGGCTTTAAAAGCCCTTTAAGGATCAGTTTGTTTCTCCTTTCTTGAAGAACCCTTGCACTGAAAGAATGACAAAATGTACATTCCTCTTGTAGATGAATTGCTCAAAGGCAATACACATATGACATGTCGGTCTGTGATAGACATTTTTTGTGAGCACTTCTGGCATTTTTTAATGCCCGAAGGCTTATGTTCCCTTTCTTTTGGGTCTTTAGACATGATAAAAATAAGACCACAAACAACAACAAGAAAGTTTTAACTATTGAAATACTAAAGCTAAACTGAGTAGTAAACTATGGGAGACATGAAGGAGACAGACAAGAAGGGAGAAAAATAGGGCCTCTAACTGAAACGGCCCTATTTCCCAGACAAAACCACAAACTAACTACAAGCCCTCTAACTTAAATGGGTGAAGCTCTCTAACTTAAATGAGCTACTAATAAACTAAGACAGACACAACAACAACCACTACAAGGGATACAAGGCCCACGAAGCAACAGCTAAAAGCCACGGCAAAGGGAATAAAGCTATAACTATTTAACTATAATGCAAGAAAAGACAAAACAATTTAGATATCACTAAATACTAAGATATCTATTATAAAATAGAATAGTATTACAGGAACAATAAAGAAATTTTGTCACAACTTAGCAACGGCCAAGATGAGTGCATCCAACTTTGTAAAGTGGCAAACGAGATCTGGGGAATTACACCAATGCATTGTGGGATACCTACTTGCCACGAGCCAAGTTTGAGTGTTTCAGTTATGTATTCGGCTGAATCAGAGCCATCATTGTAAGATTGAAGGTGAGATACGACAACATAACCTCAATATTTTAAGTCCCACTGGTTATGTCCTTGTTCCATGCCTGACTAGCACTCTCACTATTATTGTAAGGTAATATTTTCATTGATACTCTACTGAATTGCAGTTTCTAGATTTTTTACCATATCAAACCTGATTTTTGTGAAATTGTACAACTTGCTTTCTGCTATAGCCTGTAAATAGTTATTAACATGTTTTATGTTTTATGTAATGTCTTTCTGTTTGTACCTTGGAGCTTTTCTCCCCGGGCCTCCACTGAAAATGGACATGTATCCAGTCAGACTATCCTGGTCAACAAATATAAAATAAATAAATAAATAAAATTGTATCTGTTATTTTGTGTCTTATTTCTGGTTTAAGAACTTGGGCTCCAAACCAGTTACTTTACATTGGGAGGGTTGTGGTCTAGACTCTTGTGGCAGGAAAGTGTAGCCTACACCCTTCTAAGTTGGAAATTGCTGTTGAAAGCTTATTGTGCCTGTTATTCTTTCTTTATTCTGGTGTAAGCATGTGGGTTCCAAACTAGTTACTTTACATTAAGAGGATTTGTGGACTAAACTCTTGTGGCAGTAGAAGATATCCTGCACCCTTCTAGCTGGAAATTACTGGTTGAAGGCCTATTGTGTCTGTTATTTTGAAGTGGTTATTCTGAAGTGTCTTAGTTCTGGCTTAAGCACTTGTGCTCCAAAACCAGTTGTTTTACATTAGGAAGGTTTGTGGTCTAGACTCATGTGGTGGGAGAGCACTTTGAATTTCTAGTACTTCTGCATTTTATAGAATAGGCTATATTCAGACTCACTGAATCTAGACTGTTTGGTATCACTTGAGGGCTAAAACCAGCTCTTTACTGAGATACTGAATATCTGAGGCATCTGTTGCTTCCAACTAACTATAAGTGCTTATATTTGCTCTATTGTACTTTTAGTTTGTATTTGCATTCCACTGTCTGTTTGAATTGTCTAAACTAAATTTGTCACTTTTTACTGTACACTGTACTCGTTCAGCTGTAGCACTGCTCAGTTACAAGTTTGCTATTTCTATGTCTGTTTTGTAACTTCTGAGCATCAACTTCAAGCCACTTTTGTTGGTGAAGGCCCTTCTGCACTGTTGGAAAGTGCTGTCTGTGTCCCATCTAATTGAGGGTGATTGGAGTAGAGCTCAGAGAGAGCATTCTTATCAGCTAGTTTGAGTTAAAAAGGGTATTTTCTTGTTTTATTTAAGACCTTCATTTGCACTTGTTTGTGTGTAGCGCCCCATTGTGCACTGCTGTGTAGCAGTGGTTAGAATTGGTGGTTATAGATGCAAAATTTTGTTTGTTAAATTTTCCCTTAGCACTTTGTTTGTAGTCCTCTAGAGGTTTCTCACAGCTCTGCTCTACTGTAAGGTGGACCATTAAGCCTGGCCTCAGAGGTATCAATACACCTCTCACCCACTACCCACTCCTAAGTGTGACCTCTTTTCCTGATCATATAAATTTACCTATCGCTATGAACGGACAATTGCCCACAGTACCTCCACCCAACTTATTCGACATGGGCATCCTGAGGCACTGTAATAACTGTCTCATGTTCACCGACAGCCCTCTACTGCTAGTCCAGACAAACACAATTTGTGAGAGATGCAACTATATTACGAATCTTGAATCCATGCTCTCTCACACACCAGTCAGTAAATATGACAATGAGCAAGTTACCAGTATGCACACCTTACCTCCTACTCCACCCAAACCCACATCACACATACCTACATATGCAGAGGTTCTCACCAGAAATATGCTAAAACACCAAAGACCTCCCAAACACAAACACAAGCATGCTACACATAATACTTCCTCTGAAGAACACATTACACATAATAGCTCACATATCAGTGTCTCACCTGTCAAGCCCTTAAAACAAAACATAAAACCAAACATATTAGTCATAGGTGATTCCATCATGAGACACATTGATATCCTTCTCACCAGGCTGGATAAAGAAAAGGTCATAGTCAGCTGTCTGTCAGGTGCCAGGATACACCATATCACACATTCACACAAGTCTCTCAGTGACAGGTACTATTATGACTTCATCACAGTCCACATTGGTGTGAACAACTTGAGACATACCTTTCTGGACTATATGAAGAGAGACAAGACTGAGTTCTCGGACTATGTGTCTCAGGCAGGTATGTCCATAGCCTTAAGCAGCATTTTACCTTCACCTAGAATGATGCCTCAATACAAACAGAAAATGCTTGACTTCAATAATTGGCTTAGCTTCTGGTGTCATTCTAAGGAGACCCTCTATCTGTCCGCCTGGGATGACATGATCAACAGACCTCGATGCTTTGCCAGAGATGGTCTTCAGCTGTCACCCCTAGGATTTCAGCTATGGGCTAAGGCTCTTGCCACCTCCATAGTGCCTTTTCAAGGCAGTGTCTCAAGGACAAAATTCCCAATGTAAAAACAACCTCAAGATTATGCTGCTAAATGCTAGGAGTCTCAACGCAAAACTGCTCTCACTAGAAGCTGTCCTCACCTTGGAAGATGCAGACATTTGTGCAGTCACAGAGACCTGGTTTAAGACTGTGGAGAGCACCCTTTTTTAGGCAAGGCTCAAAAGGCAAACCCACCTCCATAGGTATCACAAGGGATAAGAAACTAAGAGTAATGCTACTCAATGCCAGAAGTCTAAACCTCAAGATGCACGCACTCGAAACTCTCCTTAGCATGGAGAACATCGATATCTGTGCAGTAACAGAAACCTGGTTCAAGGCTCTCAAGAGCACCCCAGCACTACCAGGTTATACCTCATACCATGCTTTTCAGCCCCAAAACTTGGACCGAACCACAAAAGGAGGGGGAATATCAATATTCGTCAAAGATACCCACACCTCCAGGTTGGTGGCACAGCACGAAGCATCAGAGACTATCCATGTGCAACTAACAGTGGGTAAAACTGCCTTCCAGTTTATAGCCTGCTACAGACCACCCTCCCAAACCCAGGAACCCCACTCGGCCTTCCTGAGAACACTGGAAAATATGAAGGTCTCTCCAAACACCATTATATTGGGTGACATCAACTACCCAACCATAGACTGGGAGCATTACTCTAGCTCCAACACCCTAGCCCAAAGGTTCCTAGAATTTATAAACTCAAATGCTATGGAACAACTTGTTACAACTCCCACAAGAGGGGAAAACATACTGGACCTGATCATCACCAACATGGGGACTCTATGCTCCAGACCAGAAGTGTATCCCTCACTGGTAAGATCAGACCATAAACTAATCTCACTGGATATTCACATCCCGACCCCACCCCATGCCCAGAAAACCACAGTGAAAAACTTCTCTAAAGCAAATTTCACACTCCTCAAAACTGAGGTGGAATCCTTCAAAGCCCCCGGGCCTGTGGATAATACAGCCCAAACCACAAAATCCTTTATAAATGCATTCTATGAACACCTTCAGGAATGCATGGATCATGCAATCCCAAATAAAACCAAGACCCAATCCTCCAAAGGCAGACGTCCTGTCTGGTGGATCCCAGCCATAAACAAACTATACAATAGAAGGAGGAAGCTACTACATGACAGAGCAAAATCCCAAAAAGGGAAGGCATCTCTGATCAGTATTAGCAAAAAACTACGGGCACTCATAAAATTGTCTAAGGCCAGCTTCGAGAGAAAAATTGCACAGGACACTAAGGATAATCACAAGGCTTTCTTTAGTTATGTTAGGAACCTGGGTGGGAATTCCCAGATATGCTCAGAATTAGTCCAAAATGACAAAAATACACGAACCCACAGACATTGCCAACATCCTAGCTGACAGGTTCAGTGCAAACTTCTCCCCCCCCACCAAAAGGGCTAATATCTATCCCAGCAGAGTGCTGCCCCCCTGACATCTCAGATGCTCAGGTAAGAGCTGCCCTCTCCAAAGCAAGAAACACAGCATCAATGGGACCAGACGGTGTCCTGGGCTGCGTCCTACATGAACTCCAAGAAGAGCTAAACCCAAACCTAAAACTACTGTTCAATCTCAGCCTTACTACAGATATGTACCCAAAGAGTGGCGTACAGCAACAGTGGTCCCTCTCCACAAAGGTGGTGCCTCAACGGATCGTGGAAACTATCGCCCCATAAGTCTCACTAGCTTGGTCTGTAAAGCTATGGAAAGGATCATCATGGACCTTATAAATAAAGATATTGGGGACCTACAGACACTGGATCCTACCCAGTTTGGCTTTGTTAAGGGCAAATCCTGCCTCTTAAATCTGGTCGATTTCTTTGAAACAGTCACCAAGGCCATTGACAAGGGGAAGGTGGTCCACACAGCCTACCTGGACCTCGCAAAGCCTTGATACAATACCCCACTCGGGCATTATAGATAAGCTCACCAGCTTAAATATAAACCCCTATGTCACTAGATGGGTTGCAAACTGGCTCAAGGACAGAACCCACATGGTTAGAATAGCTGGAGCCAAGTCAGACTCCAAACCAGTTACAAGTGGCATCCCACAAGGCTCAGTCTTGGGACCTCTCTTGTTCGGTATATATTTCTCGGAGGTACAGGCCAACATGGAAGGACTGTGGCTGACCAAGTTCACAAATGACTGCAAACTGGGTGCCATAATAGACTCTCCAGCCGACACAAGCATCCTCCAAAAGGGCCTCATAGAAACAGACAACTGGTACCAGAGCCAAGCTAACACCAAAAAGTGTATAGTCATCCCCTTTGGCAAAAACAAAGTGCCCACAAATTACCACATAGGTGGTAATCCATTAAGTACAGAAGAAGTAATTAGGGACCTGGGGACCCAAGTTGATAGCAATCTCTCATTTGACAACCACATGGCCAAAGTGGTTAGAAAAACATTTTATATAGCCCACCTAATCATGAAGGGATTCACAACTAGATCAGGGGAGGTCATCGTGCCTCTTTACCCATCCCTCATCAGGCCCATAATTGAGTACAATGCCCCTTTTGGGATGTACCTTACCAGACACCTGCAGCAACTGGAAAGACCCCAAAAGTACCTCACCAAGAGGATCAAGGGGCTCAAACAGATGCCGTATGCTGCCTGGTTAAAGAAACTCCAGCTCTACTCAGTGGCATACCGCCTGCTCAGAGGCGATCTGTGCCTGACATGTAAAGCCATGTCCAACCCGGAATTAATGGACATGCTGCACCTCAGAAAATCCAAATCCCATCGAGCTACGCACTCGAGGGACTTAAACCTCAGCACTGAAATAAATAGGACATGCTGGAGGGACAGATTCATAACCCAGAGGCTCCCTTCACTCTTGAATAAAATCCCAGTCCAGGTTAGGCAGAGTCCCTCATTGACTCTCTTCAAGAGGAATCTTGATGAGTGGATGGGAGATCGTAGGTTTACCTCGGGTATCACTTCTGTGTGGCTGTTAGACAGAAGCACAGTATACTAACCTCGAAAAAGGGCATAGCAAAATTAATTTAAAATGGGTGGCGAAAGCCATACACACTCTGGCTAGGCTTATAAATGCCCTAGGGCAGATAGCCTAGTATGAACCTATGAACCTATGAACCTATGAACCCCAGCCATACTGGGTTACACCTCCTTCCACAGAGTCAGACCTCAAACTGAAGGTGTGAAAACTAAAGGAGGTGGTGTATCAATAGTCATTAAAGATAAATAGACCTCCAGATTTGTTAAACAGCATGATTTCCTGGAGACATTTTACACCTCCAGATTGGTTAAACAACATGATTCCCTGGAGACATTTCAGGTGCAAGCTATTCAAGTCATTGCCAGCTACAGGACCCCCTCCATGCGTCAGGACACCCACTCTGCCTATTTGGATCTACTTGAGTCTATCAAGATACATCCGAACAGCATGGTTTTGAGTGACTTTAACTACCCATCCATAAATTACTCATGCTCAAACTCACTTGCTCAAAGGTTACTTGACTTTGTTAACTCCAATGCCCTGGACCAGCTGATTGACACCCCCACAGGGGATGTGAACAACCTGCATCTGATGCTTACCAATATGGAGGACCACTGTAGCAACCCCACTGTGAGGTCCTCCCTGGTGAGATCTGACCACAAATTGATCTCATTCGAACTAACTATTACACCTGACCCTTCCCCAGCAGCAACTAAACTAAAAAAGTTCTCCAAAGCAGATTATAGCTTCTTACAGGATGGTATAAAAATCTTCACTGCACCTCTGCCTTCAGATGGAACAGGCAATTATGCTGAGTTCTACTCCAGTGCTTTATACAAACACATGTATACCTGCATTGACTCAGCCATACCTGATAGGACCAAAACAAGCTCCTCAAGGAACAGTAAACCTGCCTGGTGGACAACTGCCACTAACAGGCTTTAAATAAGAGGAAGACTTTTCTGTCTGAGAATAAGAGGGAGAGAGCCCTCCTATACTGGAAGCACACCCTCCTCATACTTCAACAAGCAAATAAGACTTCTTGTGAAGTGCTCCAAAGCAAACTATGAGTCCAAATTAGCTTCCTCAACAAAGGACAACCACAAGTCTTTCTATACTTACATCCGTAACCTAAAAGGAAAGGCCCAGATTTGTGCCAAACTGGTAGTTAATTATACCACATATACTGAGCCTGTGGACTTAACTTACCTATTGGCCAACAGATTCTGTGAAAACTTCACTCCCCTGTCCCACCACACATATCCCATGACATCCCTACCACCTGTCCCCTACCTTGTATCTCTAAATAGCAGGTTGTAAATGCCCACTCTAAGGCCAAAAACACAGTATCTATGGGAGCTGATAACATCCTAGGCTGCATCCTACTTGGGCTCCAACATGAATAAGCAGCACCACTGGGTACTCTTCCTAATCATAGTCTAAGCATCAGCTTTGTAGCAGCTGAATGGAAAACAACCACTGTTATTCCCTTGCACAAAGGTGGTGCTTCCATTGACCCCAGGAACTATATACCTATTAGCCTGACTAGCCTTATCTGCAAGGCCATGAAGCGAATCATCACGGACTTTATCAACAAAGATATAGGCAATCTCCAAACACTTGACCCTACTTAGTTTGGATTTGTCAAAGGGAGAAAATGTCTGTTAAACCTGGTGGACTTTTTCGAGACAGTCACCAAGGCCCTGGATGAGGGGAAATCTGTGCATACAGCCTACCTGGACTTAGCGAAGGCATTTGACACTGTCCCCCACTCAGGCATCATTGACAAACTCACCCAACAGGACATCAACCCTTATATCATTAGATGAGTTGCTAACTGGCTCACTGATAGAACTTGTGTAGTCAAAATAGGGGAATCCACCTCCAACAGCAGACCTATAACCAGTGCTGTTCCACAGCGATCAGTCCTGGGACTTCTACTGTTTGTAATCTATTTTTCTGAAGTACAAGCAAAAACTAAAGGTCTATGGCTGACAAAGTTTGCTGATGACTGCAAACTTGGAGCGGTCAGAGAATCTCCAAATGATGTCAACATCCTACAAGAGGGTCTTACACAAACAAATGATTGGTGCCAAAGTCATGGCCATAAACTCAATGCAAAAAATGTATTATCATTCCTTTTGGTAAAAGTGATGTTTCTGCTAACTACCACATCAATAGCAACACCTTAAGTACACACTCAGTGGTGAGAGACTTGGGCACACAGGTTGAAAGCAGCCTTACCTTTGACCACCATGTCCCCACAATGGAAAGAAGGGCATTCTATATTGCTCATATGATACGTAACAGCATTGCCTTCAGAAAAAAAAAGAAGTTATAACCTTCCTGTACACTTCCCACATCAAGACAATAATTGAGACAATGCCCCTTTTAGAATGTACCTTTCTAAGCATCTGCAGCAATTGGAGAAATCACAAAGGCTCCTCACAAGGAAAATTCAAGGTCTTCAGCATCTGTCCTATGGGGATCGTCTAAAATCACTATCACTTTATTCTGTTTCATACAGTCTACACAGAGGTGATCTCTGCCTTGCATACAAGACAATCTCTGACCCTGCTTTAGTGGAAATGCCGCATATCTGTAAGTCAAACGGTGCACGAGTTACTCGCTCTATAGACTGTAACCTGGTATGTAACATTAATAAAACCTGCTGGAGAGACAGATTTGTCTCCCAGAGGTTACCACACCTTTGGAACAGACTCCCACTTCATGTCAAACAGAGCACCTCATTAGCCCTTTTCAAACGCAATCTGGACGATTGGATGGGTGACCATAAATTCACCCCAGAGGTTCTACCTGTGTCCGTCTTGAATACGGGCAATAGGTGCTGATTATGGAAATAATGGTAACTTGGCTTGGCTTGTAAGGGCCCTAAGGCCGTTAACCTAGTAACTTCCTACGATCCTATGATCCTATGGATAAGTGGAATAGCCAAACTGATCCCTTTCATCCATGATTGTGATCACACAGTGACACAGAACTGTGAAACATGACATGATAGAAAGACATTTGTCACATTTGACACAGATTTTCAGTACAGAATTAATACAGCAATTTAACATAATTCAGATATACATATAGCCTATAACACTATCTGAAAAGTAATGCTAACAACTTTGATAGTACATTGAGAGGTTTTTAATAACATCTGGAATGAACTAGATTTTTTTAATCATTATTACATCACAGGATGCATTATAAATTGTTTTTCATTAAGCACATGTTATCCTTTAACAGGTTGTTATGCAAGCAATAATGCCCAACAGATGGAAGGGTGTTACTTACTCAATAACACACACCATGGAAGGCATCATTGCACTTAGAGAATGTTTTTTTTTTCTATTTGTTTGTTTGAATATATATATATATATATATATATATATATATATATATATATATATATATATATAAAATAGTTCCTCCGTCTATTTGTTTGTTTGAATATATATATATATATATATATATATATATATTTTTTTTTTTTTTTTTTTTTTAAGTAATCTTGATGTAAAATAGTTCCTCCGTCTACTGTTTCAAACTTGCTGTAGTATATCTTGGAAAATCATTGAGGGTTGATGTCACTAAATAATGAGTTACACTGGAGTTTCAGACTTTATCATAGCTCTCAACTAATCAGAGACAAATCTCAATAAGATAATCTGAATTCATATACATTTTCTGAAGTAAAAACTCTGCAACTCTATTTATTGTCAGTATTTATTAAGTGTAATCCATTACATTTTCTCCAAAAGTCTCCAGTTTTAGGGGGGATTAAGGTAGGCAGAGCTAAAACTGGGTCAAATTTAGAAGGGTCCATAAAAATCAGGGACAGGTGAGAGGTATGGATTTCATATCCAGCAGAAATGCATGTTAACATAAATCATGTTATTATAACAACTTTCTAATTTTATAAAAGCAATATTTAAAATCTGTCCCAGTGTTTAAGCCTTTATTCCCCCATTATTTTAGGCTTTCTCTGAATTTCATGAGCTAGAAGGTTAAGAGGTATGCATAGTTATTAAAAGACTTGCATCCACTGCTTGATGGATCTCTCTTGCTGTTTCACACACACACACACACACACACACACACACACACACACACACACACACACACACACAAAAGCTTTTCTATTTTTTATCCATTTGTTTTAATTTTACACATCCTAAAATAGCAAACTCACTGGTAAGCAAGCATAAAATAATATCTTAATTACTCACACTCTCACTCTCATGCACACATGTACTCACACAGAAAGCCATAAACACGTACACACTTTTAGATTTGTTTTAACTATTTTTTATTTTAAAGTTTACACTTGCTAATAACAAAAGCAATACTTAATGAGTGTAAAATAAAGGCAGCCATTATCTCTGTTACAGTCTAAGCTCCATGTCAGCTTAATATGCTGCTATGAAGCAGCAGATTCATTTTTCAGTGGGCATTATCTGTACATTAACACTATGTTGGAGAATGTTCATTCTTCAATCAGAGAGGCAATATACAGGTCGCCCATTCCCTAAATGCCTGTACAAATTACTAGTTGGGTGTAAAGATGGTTCAAGGGTAATTGGATGATGGAAAGAGTGGTGAGTTTTTTTGGGGTGATTTAGCTGAAAGCAGATGAAACAAGTGGATCATTTTCATTGGGGATTTAACTGGAAGCAAATGAACAAGTAGAGAGTTTTCACAGGTAATTTAACTGGAAGCACCTGGAACGAGTGGAGAGTCTTCATGGGAGATTTAACTGGAAGAAGGTGCAGGTTGTGGAAGGATGTACATGTACAGATATTTGAAAGGAAGAAATGGTAGGTTCAGCACAGATGTTTGGTGGAATTCCATATGGAGGGGTCTAAATAAAAAATTCTAATTCAGATGTAATTTTTTGTAAAGCTGGGTCTTTGTAGGGTACTAGAGCCTGATGTTTGATTTCTCAATGAGCAGTGTGCATTGTAATATGAAAGTTTATTGAATAAGAATGTGCAGAATTCATTACTGAGGATATTAAACATTGTAATGACAAACAGGTAGACATAACAGAATGCAACTGGTGATGTACTGGACAAGTTTGTTTTGGTGATGACAGTATGTTAATTCATCAGTGAGAAGCATAAATCTACAGAGTTTATATTGGTCAGATTACAGCAGACGTGTGTCAGGTTTAGCACCAGTCAGAGGAAAAAACATATTCTAAGGTTGGCAATAAGATATTATTCACTATTGCTTACCTAGAGCCCACTATTAGTTAACTGATAAAATTTGTTAAATGTATTTCAGATTTGGGAGGACCACTGAAGCAATTAGTTCTACATGATAAGAGAAGGTCAGGTTGGATCTATTTGAATGCCAAGATATTTATAGGATTGAACATGGAGGATATGGGTATCCCATGATCCTTTAATTGTAAGTTAGTAGCAATAATTAGTTTCTATGAAGTACCAAAAATCACAAGTGCTTGTTTTATTTGAGGACTATTAATTTGTTTTAAAACTAGTGGCATAACTGGGAGATGATGTAATTCAGAAGTAAAGTTACCTTTTAAGAGGAAAAGATCATCTTCGTGTAGAATCATTTTAAGACAGTAAAGAATGGCTGAGAGTAAGTTGATGAACAAAGAGAAAAAATAAAGCCTAATACTCTATCTTTAGGCACCCTAGAAGGAAGGTGACCAAAGTTAGAACTGATACCAAGCTGATATCATATAATTTGTCTACTGGGTATGCAATTTTGGAACCAGATAGAGATTCTACTATCAAAATCAGTTTGTTAATAGCATATGGAAAACTAATTTGAACGCCCGATAAAAGTCTACAAATACAGCCCCTGTGAGTTGTCCATTGTCCATATTACTATACAAGTAGCTCACTGTGGAATGCAGAGAAGTAGTTGTATAGAAGCTGGAATGAAAATAATGACAAAGAAAAAAGAAAGAGAGAGAGAGAGAGAGAGCACTCTGTTAAACTGTATGTTTGACAGTGATTGATAATATACTTGTTTACCTAGAATTTTCCTTACTATAGATAGTTTTAATATCAATCTGAAGTGATCGCGATCAGTTGGATTAGGCATTTTTGGAGGTTAAGTTAAAGATGACATTTTCCATTTAAAAGGACACTGACCTGTCTGTAATGATAGATTACAAATGAAAGCTAGGGTTTGGTTATATATGAAGCAGTATTTTAGGGAGCTTTGGGTGTAGGAAATTCTTACCAGTAGAGCCAGTGTTTCTTAGCTTTGTAAGTCACTTGTAAACTTAGTTTTCCAATATAGCACTGGACTGAAAGTTCCTGATGGAGGTTATTGGATCAGAGTGGATGCTGAACTGATTATTATTATTATTATTATTATTATTATTATTATTATTACTTGGGAAAATTACAGTGGGTAGAATGTTGGGGGGGTAATGAGAATGACTTTTAGATCATTTGAAGTAGGGGAGAGGTGTGGGGGCGTGGGGGGAATAGCCCCCCCATCTACTTTTGGTTTTATATTGTTAGCATTCAGTGAAATGAGATTCATAAATATAAACACTAAGTAGGTGGGGGGCTACACCCCCCACATCCCTAACTATATATACTAACTCCATGATCGCACTACAGTGGGGACAAGGGCATATACATTTTATTTGCCCAACAATACTTACATTCAATGAAATGAGTTTTCAGTGATAGCTTTCAGCGATTTTTTTGAGGGTGAATTGAAATTCAGTGAAATAAGTTTTCAGTGAATCAAAGATATATATATATATATATATATATATATATATATATATATATATATATATATATATATATATATATATATATATTACATGTGTAACTGTAGACAAAAGTATGGTTATACAATTAAACATTTATTTTCTGAAGTTTCACATCATGCACATACATGGTTAAACATTCCACTCTTTAATGTATATGTATAACTAATAAGCAGGTCTGACAATCAAGGTCTCAGCTGAAATTAACACTCTGTACAGTAATGACTGTAGCAAATACAGTTGTAGCCCAACCTTTGCTGTGGCAACTGGTATAAGTTAATGCTCATAATACAGGTGAGCCAGAATTCTAATCCAGTACACTCCCAGTTTTATTAATGCTTGTCCACTCAATTATAAAAAAATAAAAATGTAAACATAATTATAAATAACAATAACTATGTTTAGCACTGGAGCTCATATGAATTATAGGGTCTATGTCAGATAAACGAAAGCGCAATCTGTCGAACGCTCATATGAGCGAATAATCATAACATCGAAATTTGTATTGTGGGGGGCTGTGCCCTCCACACACCCCCACTAAATATATATTCCTACTCCGAGGTCACACTACAGTGAGGAAAGGGCAAATATCCCACTCTCCACTGTACTGCAATCCCAAAATACCAATTCCGATGTTATGATTATTCGCTCATATAAGCGTTTGAGAGATTGCATTTTCGTTTATCTAAAGTAGACCTGAATTATATATGTGGCTGAGGGTATACCGACAACAATGTTTTTATAATTAAAATTGTCTTTTCTGGCCTTTGATGGAATTCATACTTCAGTGCTAGTCACATACACATGAATTTATAAACCAGGACCTTGTCAGGTCACACATATACATGGTTAACCCCTCACTATGTCATATGTATATATAATTAATGAGCATATCTGACAAGCACTTTTTCTATGGCAAGGCTGTAAAAACACCTATGCTGAAAAATCTGTTTTGCCTGTTTTACATAGGTTTGAATCCCACATTGTAAAATTACATTTATCAATCTGTAAAGACACCAAAAAATGTCAGGTCATAAAATGTGTATACCCAATACATGTATGCAAAAGTAAAACAACTAACAGGTACAGCAGCAGCCAACCCATAAACTAATGGCAACTCTCACATTACCCTTCCTATTTAATATACTGCCTTCATCTCTGTTTGGCACTGTTGCTCACCACTTAACATCATGCAGATGAGGTTAGCATGGTTGTTTGGGTATGTGCACTAGCTGTAAAACGCAATATCTTGAATTGGCAGGAAAACACTCTAACTGTTGCTCTTTGACCTATATGAACATGGCAAGAGCTAGAAGGGAACATGTCCAATTTAAGTCTCAAAGATGGAGTGTAGAGGAGTCCAGAATATTCATTGGACTCCTTGTAAAGTGCCACAGCTGTAAGTTACTTCAGGGGGACTATACCAGATATCTGTACTGCTCAGAGGCTTGGAATAGTCTGGCTAAGCCTGTCTCCAGTGTGACTGGCATTCCATGCACTAGAGAGTAATGCAGGCACCACTATAATGACTTGAAAAGGCTCAAGCAGAAACAACTCAACCAGTAGCTGGATGAGTTTATGACTGCTGACATCCCACAGTTGTGTAAGTATACCGATAAAGATACTTTAAATTAGATATAAAGCTGGATATAGCCAAGACTGGTATGCATAATGCTCTTCTCTTTTTTTCTTGCCTTTCTCTTTAACAGCCACCCAGGAGATAGCAGAGAACAGGGATGCCCATGCTGAGCATTTGGAAAGACTTCATGGGGTATGTATGCAACACAAAAGAATATTATTTTATCTGAAGTATTGCTCTTGTATACATTACTAGCAAATTAAGCATGTACATCTTAACTGTAAAATCAAGCATGCATGCTTTAGTCTGTACTTCAAGCCAACTGCAGAAGTCAGTTGTAATAGTGTATTTAGATGCTTTGGGTTCAAATCCCACAGGTAACAAGTAAATTGTAAAATATATTAAAAATATTACATAATAATTCCAACAAAATTGCCATACCTGCCATACTGTTAACTTAATCTGTATTATTTGATCAACCATATGCACAATATATGCATATTGCAAAGATTACTTGGAACAATCATCATTCATAGTTTGCAGTTGCTAATGTAAAAGTAAAATTATTGTTTATATCCTACTAATTAATGGTATGTCAAATATGATGGTACTAATTATCTTCTTCTTTTTTTGTATTTTGCCCCACCCCTTATCTCTCCTTTTTATTTTTATATGTGGGGTCACAACATTCTGATGTCATCAGTTTCTGGCAACTCATAAAATAATTTACAACACAGACAGGTAGGCCAACGAGTACAGCTCAACCTGCCTCCCAACGACTGCCGCACTGACACCCAGCACATCTGGGACCAAACCTGGCAGTATTGTCTCTGCTGCCCCTCCACTACCTGGGCCCTCCACATTAGGTAGCATTACCCCAGCAGCTGGTGCAGTGGTACGCTCCAGGAGTTCTGGCAGATGTGGTGAATTTCTCACCCACCAGGAGATGCCAGGTATGGTACATGAGATTGCAGAAAGTACCATTGGTGCATACCTTAGCAGGATGGAGAAGATGCTCACCAGAATGCTGGGGTAAAGAAAGCATCAAGTTAACAGCAAGCTGAGGAGGGGGATGGTGATGATGGTTCTGAGGGTGAGAACTAGATTCTCACTGATTGACAGGCATGGACATCTGATGTCCCCACCCTATCCTCAATCATGGTGTCCACAAACCTGTTGTATTCATCACTATCCTTGTCTCTTGTCTTGTTTGTCCTATTTGTCTGTGGCCACTTCCTCACCTATCCTACTTACCTGACCCTGACATACCTACGTCTCTTACCCAACACTCGTCTCTTACTGAAGTAAAAACACAAAAATGGGCACCTGTCTCAAAAAAATAAATAAATATATATATATATATATATATATATATATATATATATATATATATATACACACACATATATATATATTTTACTATCAAAAGGACGAAACTCACATCCACGAACGGTGATTTCCGCGACAAATAACGTCGACTCATGAATAGGTTGAATGATCGACGCAGCAATGTCAACAAATTGTGTCTACCTTAAGGTGAAACTCTCCCATTGACATACATGCTGTAACTCACTGCCCCTGTGCATCCTTCTAAATGGATGTACAAATGAACATCGACATTCCGACAGTCGCTCCTACCATGGTCGAGGAGGTGGCTGTCGAGCATGTTACTGTCATGCTTATGATGGTAAACATATATATATATATATATATATATATATATATATATATATATATATATATTATCCCATTCATAGCTTTCCACTTCACACATTTGTCTTATCAACACACTTGATTTGGACCAATTGGCTATACAAAATTACTGTGCTGTTGTCACCCATATTTGTTGAGGTGATAGTTCAAATTCATCCAATATTCTATACATGTTCATTTTACATTCCTGAAGAAGTGGATAGCTATTCCCTCCTGCACATTCCTTTATTGCTTCACCTTTGTTCTTCCTCCTGCTTCTCCCCCATTTCACCACTTTCCTATCTGCCCCATTTTCACACCTTTAATCTGGTCAGAAAAAAATAGAATCACACACCATACACATAAATAACAAATACCCAATGAAGCCCTTCACTTTTTGTCTTATGCGTTTGCATGGAGTCTGGCATCATGCACCAATGCCAAGCAACACTGACTGTCTCTTCACGTCCAGTGGCATGGTGCGGTTACCTCTACTCAGTGCTCCTTATACTTGCTCCACTAAAGAAATAGACAGTTAAAGTAGAATAAAGGCACTCATATTAAAAATTTCATATAATTATTTATTTAGACTGATGACTGTACAAATATGTAAATTCATATGTGTGCTGTTGACATAAATCACTTCAGTACTGTTTTTTATACAGTACTTCGCTGTAGTCATTCCATCTCACATTTCCAATAATTAGCACATCTAATTATTTAATTACATCATGAATACATATGTAAAAAATTAGAGCTGCATTCAATCCCTGTATCATCTATGCTCACAATAAGAACTAACTGCTATTATACCTGCTGCCACAGAGTCAGCTAGGCAACAGGTGTTTTTCTTCCACTCAATACTGTCCAAAGTGCTGACTGCCACACCTCTCTGCTTAGGGTGTTTGCAAGAAGGAAGGTGAACTAATACAATTCATAATTTTCTGAATTCTGAATTCAGAGAGACACATTTGCTCATCACTTAACTATGCACAAATGGGGAAAATAATATAAATATTTTTTAAGGTTATACAATTTATGACAGAACATTTCCGATATGAGCTATTTATGAACACCATAGGATCTGTTAGCTGTGTCTACCCTAGCCAGTATGGATAATTATTTCTCAAGTTCAAGTAGGAGTCCTTAAATATGACATGCACAAACACTTTACCATTAATCACACAAACCAGCTGTTTGGCCATGGAAAGTGCTTAATAGCATGTAGTACTTATGTTCATTGCCCAGTTAGTCTTCAACCCATTAAAATCCATGTAAAAACACAACCAATGGGAAGGCACTATTTAACGGCTGAACACATATTTACACTGAGTTATGTGTGCCCTGCACCCATGCACTTGAAACTTGGTATGGCAGTATTAGTTCCCAAATGTTAACTACACTACAGAAATAAATAGCAAAATTGCATTATTACATACCATGTACACCTTTATAATGACAATAAACATTCAGATTGTCTTATACATATATTAATATGGACAGCAATTTTTCACAAATATGAACACGTACATACACAGTTGCATCCATGCTGATCACAAAAAATGTGTGTGTTGTATGTGACTATAAGTGTGTAATGTACACAACACACTGGGAAACAGCTGCATATGTCTCATTTCTGCTACATATATTCATGACAGTTTTTTGCATCTGTTTTGACAAGCTGTCTCTTAAAGTTTACCTGCACACAGGAAATAGTACATCCACACTTTGCAACAACTTTTATACAGGCTATGTTACCCACATCATATAATGATGATGGCATCATCTACAAAGACCACTATGACAAGTCAAAAACATACTTTAGGGATGGTGCAATTATTAAATATTGTGTTTTGCAGATGGGAACAAAATACTCACGTGTGTTAAATTAGCACAGCAGTCACATTATGTGTGTGTGTTCTCTATGTATGTGTAAGTGTGTGTGCATAGTCAGAGAGACAGACTGTTTCCTGCTATTATCAATCCAGTCCCACTCAGAACTAGTATCTTGACAGTCGTACATGACTACCCAGCCATTTCATTTATGCCTCACAACATCTTCTTACAAACATCCAATGAGGATGTCATCCACTAGAAATTGTCCACCTGTAGTGTAAAAGTCAGAGTTGTGCTGTGGTGTCCAAGTGATGAGCTAGCTGGTGTACCTAGGAAGGTAGAGGTTCTAATCTCACTGCAGTCAACTGCTGTGTGTGTGTGTGCGTGTGTGTGTGTGTGTGTGTGTGTGTGTGTGTGTGTGTGTGTGTGTGTGTGTGTGTGTGTGTGTGTGTGCGTGTGTGTCTAGTCAGAAAAATGTGTGTGTGTATCATACTGTCAGTAATCCAGTCCCATGGAGTAGAAATATTTTGATAGTCATACGTGGCTACCCATCCATCTCATAGAGGCTTCCCAACATCATTGCTCAAACACGCAGTGATAATATCATCCACTATAAATTCTCCAGCAGCATTGTAAAAGTCAGACTTGTTCTGTGGCACTTGCATTAAATGCTGAATTCTCTCTCCAATGTACCCAGTTAGGTAGAGGTTTTAATTTCACTGTAGTCAACTTCTGTGTGTGTGTTGAGTGAGAAAAACATAAGTGTATATCCTACTATCAGCAATACAGTCCCATGGAGTTCAAATGTTATGACAGTCATACATGGCTACCCATACATTTCATACAGGAATCCCAACATCATTGCTGAAACATGCACTGATGATTTCGTCCACTATAAATTGTCTAGCAGCAATGTAAAAGTCAGAGTTGTTTTGTGGTGCTTGCATTAGTACTTAGTTCTCTAGCTGGTATACATAGTTAGATAGGAGTTCTAACCTCACTGCAGTCAGCTGGTGTGTGTTCTTGTGTTTATTTGGTTCACAGTCAACACAGCATTTTAAAACAGCATATGAGACACTCCTACTACCATCTTCTTCTCACCAGACACTGCTGATGTCATCAGCTATAAAGTGTTGTCAGTCACTATATGAGATTTGTGATGTGGCACTTGCATTAAGTACAGAGTTCTCTAGCTGGAGTACCTAGTCATGTAGAGTTTCTAATCTCACTGCAGTCAACTGGTGTGTGTGTGTGTGTGTGTGTGTGTGTGTGTGTGTGTGTGTGTGTGTGTGTGTGTGTGTGTGTGTGTGTGTGTGTGTGTGTAGTCAGCACAGCATGGGTGTGTATCCTACTGTCAGCAATCCATTTCCATGAAGAACTAATATTTTGACAGTCATACAATCCCACATATCCCTTTCATTCAGGCCTCACATCTTCCAAAAAACATATACTGCTGATGTCATCAGCTATGAAGTGTTGTCTGACACTATAAAAGCCAGACTTGTGCTACAGCTATTGTGTTAAGTACTGTCCTCTATAGATAGCTAGGTAGGGGTTTTATTCTTACTGCAGTCAACTGGTGTGTTTTTGCGTTCACTTGATTGATATTCAAGATGCCATTTTAAACCAGCATGTGTCACAGTCCTATTACCATCTTTTCCTCACCAGACACTGCTGATATCATCAACTATAAAGTGTTGTCTGACACTATAAAAGCCAGACTTGTGATGTTCCGCTTGTGTTACATACCGTATTCTGTAGATAGCTAGGTAGGGGGTTCTACTCTCACTGTGGTCAACTGGTTTGTGTGTGCATTCATCAATCAATGTTGTGACAAATTTAGAACATGTGAGTCCACAGCTATGTCTGACACACCTCAGAACATCTTCTTGTAACATACACTGATGATGTCAACCTGTATAACATGCATTCTGACAGTATTCAAGACAAACGTCTGCTGTGGTAGTAACATTAAGTAATGTGTTCTCAAGCTTCTTTACCTAGGATATACAGGTTCTAATCTGACACCAGGCAATTTGAGTGTGTATACATCCAAATATTCCTTTTGAGACAATTTTCCACAGAGATGACTCCGCATTCATGTCAGACAATCCTCCCTAAATAATCTTCTCAGCATACAATGATGTTATAATTCATAAACTGCACCGTGACAGTGTCTGATGTATGTGATGGTGCTAGTTTTACATTGTATGTCATTCATCTTCTACACTTACACAGGTGTAATGTTCAAATCAGACCCAGTATACTGCTATTTGTGTGATTGGTGGTACTTTATGGCCATTGTATGATATTTTGAATCACTCTTCATTTCACTAAAACTTAGGAGAACTTTTAACATAGCCACATGCATCCACCATCCTCTTTTTTCTTCTGGCCACAACATTACATCCTTCCTGCAGAGGAGTGGAGGATGTTCTCATATCAAATATGCATACATGCATCATGGAGCAGACTCCTTCCATGAGCATCGGCAAACCATCTCCAGACCACTGCATGTGTGATTGCAAATTTTATCATGGTATGGTGCACGTCCCATATGGACAGTGGCAGTATGTAATGCAATCCAACAAATACACACATATTTATAATACTCTTACTATCTTCCATCAAATAGATATAGGGAGTTTGTTTTAAATGGTATAATAATGGATCGTATTTTATATGATGTTGGTTGTTAGCTTTATAATGTTATATGACCCTATGAACATCTGACATGTCAGTGTTACTATCATTGACATGTGCTGTGTTTAGGTATGGATGTCCAGTATGCTTGCAAGATAGTATTACAATCTGTGATGTAAGCTAATGTACTGATGGCCACTGTTACCATTTTATTACATGCTCCTTCTATAGCAGCAGTAGAAATATGTCTACTCAGAACTGTTGACATGGTATGATAATTTTTTATGTATATTTTTGGCTTATTAAGATGTGTTGCTGTAGTGGAACAGATCAACATTCTACACAGTTCTCACGCCACCATCACAGAGACACTTGCAGTATGTCACAGATGTGCATGTATCTACATACCATCAGTAAATGCTCTGTGGCAGACATCAATATAAATCCATACTGATTACATGGGCACATACACCTCGTTTCATCCATATGTAGTAATATTATCATATACACAAAAATATTGCATGTTTTTATTCAATTCCAACCTTGTGGAATTCATTGTATGTTCAGTTGCATTGCTATTCTCAATGATTATTGATGTGATCAGTGTGATGCCCCCTGCACTGGCCCAGTAATCAAGGAGCCTCAATCCTCACCACTAGCACCAGTGAGGGACATACACAATGGGAGGATGAGAAGTCCACACACAGTAAAATACAATTTCCCTTAAGAGCACACAGAGATCAGAGTCAGTCTGGGGATGGTTCCTCCCTCTTTCTCCAGATCCCCAATAAGACTCCCCACTGGCACAGCTGTAGAGGTGAGTCCTTAGTCAGGGTTCCAAGCTAAGTCCTTCCAACACTCTCTCCATCCAACCAGTGCTTCATGTCCCTGCACAAGTAGCTCACACACACTTACACACACACACACACACACACACACACACACACACACACACACACACACACACACACACACACAAGCGAGCACACACACACTTTGAAATTTGATTTATATGCAAACACATGTGAGAAAGGCTGCCACAGGTTTACTAGCTATACCCCCTTCTGCCCGGACCATAAGGTAGTTATCACTGCCACCAGAACCCCTTATCAGCTCCTTTAAGGCCCTTCCCAAAGGGTGACCAATCCTACTGTGTAATGTTACTATTATCCAAATGGTAAGTGTGACCAAGAGCAATGTTATTTAGGAGTTGCCTGTACAGTGTCACCAAATACATATGCAAGTAGCTTAAACGTGTCTCACAAATATCAGCCACAAAGATAGGTTTAAATATATTTAATAATAAATAATAAAATAATAAGACAATACTCAATCAACACAGTAACTACAGAGTTCAGAATCACAGGAAATATTTTAAAACAACATTACAGGACGGTCTCAAATAAATACAGAAAATATCTAAACTAATCTTTACTATATCATCATGAAACTCATTAATAAAGACAGTGGGAACCTCCAAACACTTGACCTGACCCAGTTCGGCTTTGTTAAGGGCAGATCATGGCTACTAAACCTGGTTGACTTCTTTGAGATAGTCACCAAGGCCATAGATGAGGGAAAGGTGGTTCACACAGCCTACCTTGATCTCGCCAAGGCGTTCAACACCATTTCTCACTCAGGTATTACAGAAAAACTCACCAGCCTGAACATAAACCCCTACGTCACAAGATGGGTTGCCAACTGGCTTACAGACAGAACTCACACGGTAAGAATAGTGGGCTCCAGGTCCGACTCTAAACCAGTCACAAGTGGTGTCCCGCAAGGCTCGGTTCTGGGACCCCTGCTGTTCGGCATATATTTCTCAGAAGTACAGGCAAACACAGGAGGACTATGGCTAACCAAGTTCACAGATGACTGCAAACTGGGAGCCATAACTGACTCTCTGGCTGACACGGACATCCTTCAAAAAGGCCTTACTGAGACAGACACCTGGTGTCAAAGACATGGCCTCAAGCTAAATGCCAAAAAATGCATAGTCATCCCATTTGGGAAAAACAAAACACCCATGAATTACCACATAGGTGGCAGCCCCCTTAATACAGAAGAGGTAATAAGAGATCTGGGGACCCAGGTAGATAGTAATCTCTCCTTTGACAATCATATTGCCAAAGTAGTTAGGAAATCCTTCTATGTAGCCCATCTAATTACTAAGGGGTTTGCATCTAGAAATAAAGAGGTTATAGTGCCCCTCTACTCATCACTCATCAGACCCATCATAGAGTACAATGCCCCATTTGGGATGTACCTTACAAGACACTTCCAACAGCTGGAAAGACCACAAAAGCACTTCGCCAAGAGGATTACTGGCCTCAGACATATGTCCTATGCAGCCCGACTGAAAAAACTCCAGCTGTACTCAGTGGCATATCACTTACTCAAAGGTGATCTCTGTCTGACTTACAAAGCCATGTCCAACTCAGAATTGATGGGCATGCTCCGCCTAAAGAAATCCAAGTCACTGCAAGCCACACCCTCTAGTGAGCTAAACCTCGTCACAACAATAAATAGAACATGCTGGAGGGATAGATTCCTGCCACAGAGACTCCCCATGCTTTGGAACAAAATTCCTAACTACATTAGGCAGAGCCCCTCACTAACACTCTTCAAGAGAAGCCTTGAAGAGTGGATGAGTAACAGAAAATACACCCCTGGGATCACTTCATTAGCTCTGCTTGACAGAGGCTCAGTTAATTAATCAATGGGATGGTGAAAGCCGACACACTCTGGCTAGGCTTAAAAATGCCCTCGGGCAGATAGCCTAGTACCTACCTATGAACCTATGAACCTATATTGTTATCTATATCTAAGAGATACTGTGCCCTAAGCCTTACTTACAGAGTAAGGAAAATGCAGATGAGTGGATATTCTTGCTAGGTCCAAGACAAGATACAAAAGGCCCAGTCTTTCTCTGAGTGAGTTCTTAAATCAATATTAAATATTACTGCTGGGTCAGCCTGGATGGCAGCACTCTTTGTCACCTGCCTTCAGTTCCCAGGCTAACAGAAACTAACATCTCTGTATTAAAAATACATATCTCTCAGATGTTTGTGCAAAACTGGAAGTCGTAAAACAATTAAACACTTTTACATTTTAAACCTAGTAATTACTTCTTTCCAGGACAATAGAAAAAACTTCTAGCTCTAGACATCCTGTCTTCTTGCTGCATTGAAACTAACTTTTATAGCACATTGTAAGGCATTTAATTCCAACTTATTTTCTTGAAGTTTTGTAAGTTAATCGTCTATGTCCCAGCAGGGTATGCTGTGGTTACATTCTTGAAGCTCAGTACATAACATACAGTTCTGTATAAATCATATCAATATTAACAAATGACATAGAATTATTTACAAAATTCCAGATAGCTGGGCTGGCAGTGTCACAGTCAGCAGCACCCTTATGTGACTATTAGTATTTGTGTCAAGAAATATTCTGCATGAGCCACAAACAACTGCTCTCTAATGTGTCCTGATATGACATCAGGCTCCTCAAACACAGCTTTCTCATGAAGCACATATAGGCATATGCTGTGCAACTGATGTAATTACGTGACACAGGTACAGTTGTATGACTGTGTGAACAGTACCAGTGGGGGGCATGTGGTGCATTTCCAAGGCTGTATTTGGAGATTTTTTCACAATTCATGTATTTCAAAAAATGTGACATGTTAAGGGGAATACACAACTAAGCATAGAGCTGTTTGTGGATGCCACCAGACATACTCAACCAGAGAAAATAGTCAATCTGCTAACCGACAGTTTGTCTCACATTTCACCACCCCTCCGTCACCTCTGGACATCAGCCAAAGTATACATGCAAACATTACTCAGTTTTTTTCCTCAGGAGAGCAACTCATCTGTGCACTCTTTATGGTTAAAAACACAGAATCAGTGGGCCCTGACAACATCCCAGGTTGCCTATAGCCTGACTTAAATCCTGACCTAGCAGACACAGTTTGATCCCAACTTCAACACAGCTTCCAGACAGATTATGTTCTCATAGAAGGGTGTACAGCAACAGTCATCCATCTGACTAGAGGGGACCATCACCTGATGCATGGAGTTATAGACCCATACACCTGAGTCTACTCGTCTGTGAAGCAGACCAGTAAGTCATCATGGACCTTATCAAAAAGGACACAGGTAATCTCTTTACTGTGTAACAAACCCATGTTTGATTTGTTAAGACTACATCATGTCTGTTATATATGCTTGATGTCAAAGGTCACCAAGGGCATGCATGAGGAAAACACTCTATCTGGTGTAACTTGACCTGGCTTAGGCATTTGACACAAATCCACACTCAGGTATTACAGAGAAACTGTTTCAAGTGGGCATAAATATCTATGTCACCAAGTGGGTAGAAAAATGGATCACATACATGACAGATAATGTCAAATGTGTGTGATGTCACTTCTTTCTAGAGTCCAGTGACTAGGTCCATACCTCAGGATTCTGTACTAGGCCCTTTCCTGCTTATTATTAAAGTCTCAGAAGGCAACCCTAACTTACACATCCGTTGTCTAACAGCTTTGTGGACAATTGCAAATTGTAGACAACCATTGAATCAAAGATTTGTATTGGTATAATGCAGACAGTATTGACGCACACACACAAAGGATTTTTGCCAGAGCCATGGAGACAAGGTAGAGGAAAAAAAATCAAGGGTTGGGTTAGTTCCATAATGACAGCAAATAAACAAGCTAATTACAATATAGACAGCACACTCCTATGAGCAGACCAAGTGGTATGGGACCTGTGAAGTCAGGTAGATGGTGTGAGGAATGTCTACGAGCACATGCCCACAGTGGTAACTAATCCCTTGTATGTAGCACAACTCCTGAGTATGTGCAAAACATCCACATCCAGGGCCAGCTCATGCTATTGGACTGCAGCAAACTTAAAAGAAAATAAAAAAAAAAAAAAAAAGAAAAAGAAAAAACAAATGTGAGTCCCGGACATCCACACATCTGTTCCTGGAACATCACACATGTGCACAGGAATCCAGACTGCTGGTGAACCAGTCTGGATAGGAAGACAGCCATTCTCTGTACAGAGATCCCAGAAGTCTATGCAGTTACAACTGTATAGACTAGAAGGGAATCGGACTGCAAAGTCTCCAGGCTGGAGCCTGCTCTCACGAGGACAAGCACTTTGCTGCTGTCTCACAGGGCTTTTGAAACATGCATTGGAATACTGAGCTGCTGCAGGAAGGGAATTAAGCTCAGGTAGGACGTTTGAATTAATGGAGCTGTGTGAATTAGTGGAATCAAGCTGTGTGTGTGTGTATGTGTGAAATGTCTCCAGTGACTAGAAGAACACAGGAAATATTGGTGGCTAGACTCAAACCCTGTAACATGGGAGTAGGTCGCAAGAGCTTAAATTCCCTACCCACCACCACTTGTGAAATTTGTGCTTCATATTTCTGTTCTGTTCTGTTCCTCACAAAATCTGTGGTTTTCTGGACAATAATGACAGATATTTGAATTTCAGACTTCATATTCGTCAGAAAGTACATAGTAACACAAAACCTTTTATTCTAGCAATTTTCTGTTTATAAGATCAATATTTGAAATGTGCCCCTATTGTTGGGGCTGTATTCCCCCATTGTTGGCTTTGTCCAGGTTTTTTGTGCTAACAGGTTGAGAGCTACAGTGAGAACTGAATTCACTGAATATGTTTGATTGCTGTATTCCCCCATTAATGGCTTTGTCTAGGTGTTTTGTGCTAAGACGTTGAGAGCTTTGGTGAGAACTGCATTCACTAAATGACAGCCATTTAAGTTTCAGTCTATCTGTCTTTCAAGAAACAGATGATTTGGCATAGTGGTATATTGCACTGACTGTAATACACAGGGTCCTGGGTTCAAGACTTGGCAATGAAACACATGGTGGTAACATACCATTTTATTCTAGCAACTTTCCAAGCTTATACAAGCAATGTTTAAAATGTGTCCCTAGTTTGGGCTTTTGTCCCCTCCCCAATACATTTTGGCTTTTTCCAGATTTCTTGTGCTTGAAAGTTGAGAGATACAGTTGAGTGTCAAGTGGATTTTCCAAGGAGCTGAAAACCTGAAGAGAAGTTTAGTGCTACTTATGCTGAGTCGGCTTGCATTGTTAATAGCACAACAGGTAGTATACTTGCTTTTGATGCAGAAGGCTGTGGGCTCGTATATAGACGCATTGCTGATACTGTACTGTGTTGTACTTTTAAAGGGGGTGGATGCTGCAGTCCTGAAAATGTCCTCTTTGGTGGAGATACCTAGCAACGATGAACCTGTTATCAGTTTGCCATCCATTTCCTATTGCAATATTACTAGCTTATCATTTTTTAATATAACATAGGCAACAGGCACTTTATTTGTAGATGAAACAATGAAATATATAATTGTTTGCTAGCAGCAACCTCTTCATTAGTTACAGATCTCTTTAATGTGGAATTATTTAGATGACTTTTACTTCTGCAGAGATTGTGCACATTTACTGATACTGGTGGATTGTAGAAGTTTGAGTGTGCTTTTGTGATGGAATGTTCTGAATTGGGAAGTTTTGTCATTAATGGTGCATGCATCTTGTTTCATTGTTTATTGGAAAAATATTCAAAACAATAAATTTAAAATGCCTTCTAACAATTGTACTGTATTATACAAAGAATATAATTTAATACAATCAGGAAGATGTATCAAAGCACACATGTATGTTTCCTGTGCAAGGGGCCTATGATTTGAAAACAGCCCAGAGTTAATCTTTATCTGCCACTGGTCAGATATATGTTCTTTGAATGTGGGTTTCATTGCTGTTTCAATGAATGTGAGTTTCAAGGGCAGAGAAGATTTAATGCTAAGTCTATTTTCATTGTGAGACTGCATTGCTTTGTTAGAAGTAAAGCGGTATGCACATTACAGTGTTTATAAGTTGAAATAGCCAAGTAATGGGACATTGGAATAGCTGCAGGGGGAAGGCCCCATTCGGCCATGATTTTGTGAGGGGGTGCGGCAAATTCAGACAGCCTCAGCTGAACTATACCTCTCAACTGTCCAGATTTTTGCTGAATGAATAGATTTTTGCTTCTTATTTTTGGTTTGTTCCTCATAATATGTGTGGTTTTCTGACAATTCATTTAGGAATGAAGTCAGTAAATAATGACAGACATTGAGTTTCAGACTTCATACCCTTCAGAAAAATGCATGCAAGACCTGTTATTCTGTCAACTGTCTAAGTTTATACAACAGCAATTTTTAGTAGTTTTTATGTTCCCCCAATATATTTGGCCTTGTCCAAATCACCTGCATTAAGAGACACACGTAAATAAATCACTTTAGAGAATTAGGTATATCCAAACCTCTCAACTGTCCCTGATTTTGGCTCAAAATGTTGCTCTCCCCATAATAATCCCTCTGCAAAATGGCAAATATGGAAGAAAATGTGGAGGGTTTACAATTAATAAATAATTGTAATAATCAGAGTTATAGATTACTTTTAATTTCAGAAATGCATGTAGATTCTCTTATTTTGTCAGCTGCTCAAGTTAACAGTACTAATATTAAAAAAGTGTCCCTTCTTTGACAGGTTCCCAGCTGTATTGTGTGGCTATTTTATATTTTTGCATCACATTTTTGATCTGTTTTTCATAAAATTGTGGTTTTCTGGCAAATTAGTGGCAAATCATTAAAGATTGAAGTTAGAAAATAATGACAGATTTCATACCCTTCAGAAAATTCATACTAATGCAAGACCTACTATTCTGTTATCTTTCTAAGTTTATAAGAGCAATATTTAAAAATTGTCCTAATTTTTGGGTCTTTGTCCCACTTCTATTTATGGCCTTTGTTCCGATTTCTTGCTCTGAGGTTGAGAGGTATGACAAATGTGTCAGGGCCATCACCGTCAGCCAGAGACAATTAAAATTGTAACATACTTGTTGCACCCCACTCCCCCATTTAGTGACTCTGGATGTGTCCAAGCAAAGCAAAGAGCAGTTATGCAGTGTTAAGTGTGCAGAGTATCCCCCCATCCAAGGTAGACACAAGCACTACAACGGCTTTTCATCTGTCCTTCATTTTGCAGAATGTTCTGGTTTTCTTTCATATTTTTATACTGTTGATTTATGCTTCTTTATTTATTTATTTATTTATTTTATTTTATTTATTTATTTTACATTTGTTGACCGGGAAAGTCCGACTGGAGGGAGGTCCATTTACAGCGGAGTCCCGGGGAGAAAAGCTCCACTAATACAACTACATGTTTGGAGGTAATATACACAATACTAGATATTATTTATAATACAAGATATAAAAAACAATATGAAGAAGTGATTTGTATAAAACTAATGAAAGGACTACATTGTATCAATACAATCATCAGATATATCACATATGATAGCATGATCAGACAAACTTTGCTGATGCAGGACTGAGCATGAGCACAGGAAGGCACTGTATATCAGTTTTGAGGAGAAATTAGTACTGTAGTATAGAGATAGAAAGCAGGATGTAGAGTGGGTCGGAAGTATTTGGGTAGAGCAGGAAAGCATTTATGTGATGCAAGGACAGAGCCAGGAATGCAGGAGGTGTGATTTAAGTGATCTTTTGAACAGTGAGATAGATGGAGCTGAGGAGATATTCTGGGGGAGATTATTCCATGTCTTTGCTATGGTATGAGCAAATAGAGCTTTTCCTGCAGTATTGTTGGCTTGAGTTATGTGCAGCAGGGTTTTGTTGGATGAGCGGAGTGGACGGTTTGCTGAGTATTGTTTAAGTAGTTGGTTCAAGGCTGGAGTCTTGTGGGGATTTTTTAGGATGTTGTAGGTGAGGACAAGTTGGTGGAAACTAATTAAATGAGGAAGTTCTAACCACTGTAATTCTTTTAGGGCAAGACAATGATGGCTACGAAAAGCAGAGTTATTGGCTAATTTTTCAATCTTATTGTAACATGATTCTAGTTTGTTCATGTCTGTTTTCTTAATGCAGGTTAGGATAGGAGATGCATACAGTAGTGTAGACAGAAGATGGGTTTGGGCTAGGGTGATTCGTGCTTGGTCTGTTAGGAAGTGTTTGTGTTTATACAGTGTTCCTAATTTTTATGTACTTTCTTAATAGTTTGGGAGATGTGGACATCAAGTGGAGGTCATTATTTATTTCAATGCCAAGGAGTTTTGTGTGATGGGAGGGAGATTGTGGTGCCATTTTTGGACGTGATACTGGAAAAGAGGGGTGTGGGTTTGTATTTGGTTGGGGAGAAAAGTAGTAGTTTTGTCTTGTTGGGGTTAAGGATCAGTTGGATATCAGTAATCCATTTTTCCGTGGCGTTGAAGGATTCCTGGGTAAGATTTTGAAGAGTGGTAAGGGATGGGGCTGAGCAGATTAATGTGGAGTCATCTGCATATTGTATGAGTGATGCATGCAGTGTGGAGGTGTGTAGTTTATTAGTGAAAATAGTGAATAGTAATGGACCTAGTATTGAGCCTTGTGGAATGCCTATGGTGGATGATAGTAAGGGTGATAGGGTTCCTTGCCATTTGACTGATTGTTTCCTATCAGAGAGATAGTTTCTGAACCAAGCAGTTGTAGAGGGGCAAAGGATAATGATGTTAGTGTGTGAAGTAGTAGGTTATGTGAGACCATGTCAAATGCCTTAGAGATCTAAGAATATGGCAGATACAAAGTTGTTGTTATTTCTGAGTTGGTTAACCTGGTTGGTGAAAGACAGAAGAGCAGTGGTTGTACTGTGGTTTGGGTGGAAGCCGTGCTGGGTTGAGGAGAGGAGATTATGTGAGGTTAAGAAATGCATCACTTGGGTATGAATACATTTTTCCAGAATTTTGGACAGGGGGGATAGGATAGCAATGGGGCGGTAGTTTGATATCTCGTAGGAGTTACCTCCTTTGTGTAGGGGATAATATGTGATTCCTTCCATAGATGAGGGATATAAGCCTCTTTTATGGAGCGGTTAATCAGAATTGAGACAGGGTAGGCTAGAGATTCAGCTGCTAGTTTTAGGAAATTAGTGGGTAGGCCATCAGCTGCAAGAGTGGTAGGTTTTAATTTTGAGAGTAGCTTTTTGACTATGGAGGTTGGTATGGGAGAGAGGGTGAAAGGTGGTATATTACTATGGTCCTTAGCGGGGGTGGATATAGGGTTATTGCTAGATAGCTGAGTAGATAGTGATAGAATAGAGTCTATGAAATGATGGTTAAATTGAGAGACTAAGCTGTCAGTAGTGGAATTTGTGTTGGGAGCTGGGGTAGTAGTTTTACCAGGTTTTAGAAGGGAGTTAATAGCATGCCAGAATTTTTGGGGTTTTTTAGAGTGTTTGTTTTGGAGATGAAGGAAGTAGCTTTGTTTGTCTAGCTTTGTTTGCCTTTTGGCTTGATTGCGAAGTTGTTGATAGTTCTGTCTATTTAAGCTAGTATTGTTCTTTTTCCAGATCTTCCAGGCATTATCTCTGGCTTGTAGTAAGCCTTTTGTGGTCCTAGTCAGCCAAGGAGCATAGTTTACCTTGGATCTAAGTTTTCTAATGGGGGCTATTGTATTCAAAACATTCATAAAAGTAGTATTGAATAGTTTAACTGCCTGGTCTAGTTCCAGAGTATGTAATGGCTGCCAATTGCATTGTCGTAATAATGTATTGAGAGTTTGTGGATTTACCTTGTGCTCGTTTCTAGTTTCCTTATATAGTATGGGTTTGGTTATGTTTAATTTTTTACGAAGAAGGAAAGTGGGGTAGTGATCTCTGAGTGAGTCTGGAAGACAACCCGTGAGATAATTTTGACTAGGGAAATTAACTAAAGTCCAATCAAGAGTTGATTGTTTCTTGGATTTTTTATCTACTCTGGTAGGTTCTTGAATTAGTTGAGAGAAACCAAATAGGTTAATATGGTTAGTGGGATTGCTAGAGTTGCAGGATTGCCAATCAAGATTTAGGTCTCCTAACATTATGGTTTCTTGTGGTAGGTTAGTTGTAGCCCATTGTAACATTTCTTCTATTGTTGCTGAGTTATTTCCTGGAGGGATATAACTACAAAGGATGTTAATTCTCTTTTTGTTGTTTAGTGATAGAACTGAGCCTAATGTTTCAGCATTTTGGAATTTGGGAAGTGGGGTTTGCAGAGGTTGGAGGTTGAGTGTGTTTTTAAATAGAATAGCAACTCCACCTCCCTTTTTAGTATTTCTGTCTAGTCTTAGGATGTTATAGCCTGATGGAAGAATTTCTTCGTTCTGGATGGAGGGTTTTAGCCAGGTTTCAGTAATAGTTAGTAAATCTGGGGAGTGTTGGGCTATGAATGTATGTAGGTCATGCAGTTTGTTTGTTATGCTTCTTGAGTTTAGGTTTATAATAAGTAGGTCTGATGTTTGTTTGTGTGAGATGATGTTGTTGTATGGACCTGGGTTTGGGTGTATGTCTCCTGAGATTAGTAAACATTTCTTGTAGATTAGTTTGAGTTTTAAAGCATGTGCTAGGTCTATATGTGTTTTAGGTTGTGCTTGTTTTTTGATATTGTGAGTGGTAGGGGATTTATATATATATAATAATGGGCTGTCTCTAAATAGTGTGGAGCAGATTGTGAAATATTTGTGTTTGTGTGTGAGTGGGTAAGAATGTGTTGTGTGGAATGCGTTGTTTAATGGTATGCTAGTGGGTGTGGATGTGGTGAATGTTAGTGTGGTGAGGGTACGAATTAGAGCTAGTGGTATTAATTCCATTGTTAGTGTTGCTACTAAAGATATATAGATAGGAAGTAAGATGGGTAAGTTAATGGCTGGGTGTTGATCTTTAGTTTGGCTACTGGGTGGGGTGATTGTTTTGGGTGTGTCTGTGTTTAATTGGAGGGAGGTGGTGATTGGTGTGAAGAGTGGATTGGTTGTCAGTGTTAGCTATAAATGTAGATGCACTGGGGTGGGTGGGATTTGGGGGTAGGGTAGGGGAGCGGAGTGAGCCAGGGCTTAACGGAGCCGGAAGAGCCGAGAGGTGAGGTGGCTCAGGAGAAACAATCAGGGAGCAGGACTGCAACTGCAGGTACAGCTACGGGAAGGGATTGTAACTTTTGTGGCTTCTGAACTAGTGGTGTGGTCAGGAACTATTGTAGTCCTATCAGATAAGGAAAACAAAAGCTAGGGGGAAAGAGAAGTTGTTAAGTAGAAAAACTTCTGTTAGGGGCAGAGATGAATCCTAATTTGTAAGCCTTCAGGTGTAATATGAGTGGGTTTTAGCAGGACTTTGTCTGGTAAGAAACTGCCACCTGGTGGCGAAGAGGGGGTGATTTCCAGCACTAGTATACTGTGCCATTCATACTGTGTTCTTATTCAGAAAATGCATATTGTCGCAGTGCCTGTTGCTTTGTGTTTAAGTAGCAATGCTTGAATGACCATCAGGTAAGCTTGTCTGAGACTGTAAGATGCAAGTAAGCTTTAATAAGCATCTGTTAAAGAATTACCAACATTGAAAGCCTTTTTGTTGTTGCCATGCAGCAAATATTTACATAACTAGATAGCGTATAAGCCTTGGGTATTGAAATGCAGTATTTGTAATAAAGGACAGGATTACAGTATTTTCAGAAGCTCATTACATTTGTTAGAGACTTGCAGTCATCATTGCAGGTTTTACCCATAAACTAAACAGAATGCCAATCTATCATGTGTGGGCCATAACTTGTGCAGTAATCCTTTAAGCAATTTATCTTGAGCTTTTTTCTTGTTTGCTGTTCATTTTTTACTTTGATCATGTTTTCCCCATGAAACAAGCAGATAGTTATTGTCAAGGCAGCAGGTCTTTTTTGGATAAGAAACATTTTTACAAGTGGGGGGATCACAGAGATTGCTACTTTCAGCATGTTACTGGGTACTTTTATAAAGCTGAATATAAATTATAATTAGAACTGCAGTGCAAGGAGAAGTTTTTTGAGTTGAGTGCTGCTTGTTTTTATACTTGATTTTGACTGGCATTCCAGTAATGTATTTAAAAAGTAATTTATTTTTCATGCCTCACAACCTTTTTGTTTCCATCTAGATATTAAGTAAGCTGTCATGTAGCCAGTGCATTGATTTTTTTTCTTCTACACTTAATTTTTTCTTAAAGTCCCAGTTTTTGCGAGTTTTAGCATATCTCCACCCCTTTCTACATTTGCCCCACCCATTCAGCTGTCTCCTGCAACTCCCCTTTGATTTGAAGTCATCAATCACCACTGTCCACATCAAATGGCATTATTGTCCCATTTTTCTCAGCCCACATCACACCAATAATTGAGTACAATGCACCCTTTTGCATGTACCTCCCAACACATCTTTCAGGGATGATTTACTCAAATGTATCACTTTTGCCACAGTGAGCTCCGACACATCTTATCAGCCATATCTAAGTATTCTTTTTGATGCATAACCATTAGGAGTTGACAGTGCAGAATTCCCAAGATGCACGTGTGATGTATGTTCCTGGGATGCACCTAGTAAATCCATATCTCATTGACAACATTGATGGCATGGGTTACATTTGTGCAAGTATGGATTGTGGAATATATATGCCATGCAAACATGTCAGCTACATGGGATTGATTGTAAATGAAACTACAGGTAAACCAGTTTCCCTCTTGGCACCTCCAAAGGGTGTTATTTTCTTTTTCAGGAAGGTGTGCTGATTCCCCTTAATGATTACTGACAAATCATTGCAGTTGTATAAGTGTGTTCATACAGAACAAGTATACTAACTCAGAATCACATATTTAATGTCAAAGACACAGATGAGTGGTGTTATTATTCTGATATTGTCCATGATTGTGCGTGCTTCTGTTTACTGTTGTCCATGAGCCTGTTGCTATGTGTGCCAATTGGTTGAGACCTATGCTGACATTTCAGTCATATTCAAGCAACTCATTTTACACATCTACACAATATGCACATACCCCCTAGTGTATATACTGTCCTTGATAAGTGTCTATCTAGTGATCATGCTTATATCACAACAAATCTTCTCCACTGATATGTAACCTAGTGTGACAGTCACATAATATACAATAACAGTGTAATGATATGACTATACCCACACAGGAGGTGTAAACAGGAGCACATACTGTATCATGTAGATATGTGATTACTCTTCATGCTACAACTGTGTGGTGTATATACATTGACATGCCCTTATCTGCTGTACATTACCATATTTCATTTGTCTTCCTCCCTTATCTTCATTCCTACAATTCATATGTATGGCCCTTTTCAATACATACACTATTATTTATAATGCAGTCTATGTATCCTGGTGATCACCATCATGGCTTTATTTCAGTATGCCTAAGGCAGGTTTGCATAGTACTGTGTGCTGATTACACTCTCCTATAATGTGTTCGAACTTTATGCATTGCCTTATGTTAAACCCTGGTAGTCATTGTGGTTGTCCATGCAATCATGCAGAACTAGTTTGGCTGTAGGTAAACAAGTCTGCAGTTGTTTGTGCTGCTTTACATGGTTTCAAGGGTGGCAGCAATGCTGCTGGCCACAAAACCTCGCTTGTATTCATGTCAGCGCGATGCACTACATGCATATGCAATTAGCGCTGCTGCTCATCTCGCCAACACATAAATTCCATGTAAGCTTCGTGCTAAGCTTACATGGAGTTTATTGAATCCCCGGGATAATCAATTAAGGAATTAACTTTGATTGTTTATGACACAATGACCTGAACCCAATATTTTACAAATGTTGAAGAACATAACCCAAAATATTTCTGCATGTTAATAAATATGTTTAATCTATTACAATCTGATGTTTCTGCATTGTGTTTATTTTATGTTATCAGTGTGGAGAACTGATTTTGTTAATTGTATTCAGTTTCAATGTAGCTAACACACCTCAGCATGTTACAGTGTTAAATGTGTTGCTGACATCCTGGCAAAGAACCTTCATATCTCAGTCACCATGAAGTTACCAGACCAAATGTTGCTTATTGCATTTCTTTGGCATACCCTTCTGTTATGAGTGACCCATGTCTGTTTCTGTGAATGCACTTATATTGTAATCCATTTTTTTTTCAGCGTATTCTGTTGATATAAGGAAAAATACATCTGCATGTCTGTTCTTGTAGCAATCTAGTAGCCTCCAAATTCTCTCTGCCATAAATAATTTCCGTTTTTTTTTTCTTTTGTTTGTTTTTTAAGATACCATGTTTAGATTCCTTGTCTGACCCATATATCAGATCTTTTTAAGGGTGATCCAAATTATTCCCATTCCAGCTCCGTTCAAGCATTTTGTAGGGAATATGCCCTCCTTCCCAGCCTTGAGTATCAGTAGAAGCTTTTGAGCAAAAGTGGAGTACTACCCCTTTAGTTAGCTGAGTCTAAGGTTTTAAGTCTTAGCCTTGGTTTTCTGCCCTTCCAGATGACTTGTTTGAATAGTTTTCCAAGTACAAAATACAATCAGGGGAAATAGGAGTAGGGCTAAAATCTGAACATAAATAATGCTCAACGGACAACAGTTACTAGTTTACTAATGTGAAACAATCTAAAAAACAAAGAAAAAAATGCATTCCAGTTTTCTACTGCATTTTCTAAATTCTTGATGGTTCTGTTTCAAAGGTAATACCACTTACGCCAGTTAGAAGTAAAAGTCTGACCCTTCAAAGTGTATTTTTATATATTAATGTCTTTCTTCCTCCTAGGAACTTGTGTTAGTATGTAACTAGAATTTTATCCCAACACTATTTAAAGGTTTTAACAACAGAAAAAAATTAACCAAAGATTACTTGCTTCCTTTAATTTCCTTTATAGTAACAGCCATTTTGCACACTATAAGTCCTAAATATTATCCATCCATCCTCAACCCCTTTTCCCATTTTTGCACATGGGGTCGAGGTGTCACTTCAACAGTGACAATCATCTCGAGCCAAGGTTTACAGTACCGGGTGGCTAGCCTTGACATGATAGTGCATTTGTACCATTTACTCACACACACACTAAATTTTTATGATGAATATACTTCCATGGCATGCGGTCAAATTTACTTTCCTCAGACTGTATAAGGTTTTTACATTCATTATGATTATATTATTTAAGCTATCTTCTTTTTGTTTGTATTTATGTTTTAGCAATATTATTTACCTTAGACTACACATAAATATTTATACACATTATTTTGATTTTCTGATGTTTATACATGATTTTTCAGTGCTTTATGTTTGATTTACTGATGGCTTCTTATTTCTTGTATGTGTAAAATTACACACACACACACACACACACACACACACACACACACACACACACACACACATATATAATGCACCCTTCTTTCTATCTCAGTCACACTTAATTATCAGCATATTATATGTATCATCAAGATCATATCCAATGTTTTCTTTTTTAATAAAATGCTATTTTTTATTTGCATCCAATTCCAAAATGTATGGATTTGATGAACAAACTTTCTAGACACTGTTAATTACAGTGTTATGATAATTATATTTATTCATAAACTATGAATATTATTATGAAATCACAACTCAAACATTCATATTTGTAGAATATTTATTATATTTCAGCTGCAAATCCACATAATTAAGAGCACTGTCCCAACATTCCAATTGTTTAACATTATTCATTTTAAGAAAAGAGAGTTTAGCTCAAACCATATATGAATTTAAAAAGAAAAACTTCATACTAATGTAAACATGCATAGCTTTTGCAAAAACAATATTGCACAAATTTGCTTTTTACATTACCTTAAAAATATTTACTTAGAAATAATGTCTATGTTACTAGATTAAATATTTTGACATAATAATGGAAGGCTGTAATCTGCAGTTTTCTACACTAACAAATCAGCTGTTTTTACAAATTTCTACAGAAATCCTCAAGCATCATCAGCTACATATGGTCAGTGTGTGTTACCCAATTATAATAATTCTGTATATGTATACTCAGGCAGCCATCAAAAGGCATATTTGTGCAAAGGGTTTCTTCAAAATTCTACTTATCCATTGTTGTACTTCATCCGTGTTATATTAATTATTCTGTGTTTCATGCTTCATTTGACTTTCATCTCCAAGTTACTACATTTTGGTACTGTCCTTAGTAAATGCATCACTATGTATTCATTCCACATTAGCTCTAATGATTTATTATATCGTAAAAAACATCAGTATTTTAGAAAGATATATGGGCTTGCCAAAAATATTTCCAGGAAATGTTTTAGATGAATGTATAATTACATCCCAACAAGCTCAAAAGACATGTTCCCATAACCCAAAATCACCTATATGAAATCCCTACCTTGATCAAGCTACCTGGCATAACATTCTATACGATCTACCTAAAGTGTCTCATTCCTCTTCTAGATCTTCTGCTCAATCCTAATTTATCTTAAATGCTACCATCAGTTTCATATTCCTCAGAGCTTTAAATACCCTGCTAACTAATCATATATTTGTTGTTAGATTTATTTATTATATCACTCCCTGCCTCTTTAAACAATAAGACTAAAGTTGGGACAGACCTTCCCCCCCAAAAAAAACAGCAATAAAATCCACAAGCTTTGATGTACAAACCTGTCCCTGATATACTAATTCAACATCATTATATAAACTAAAAACATGCCTTACTTGGGCTACCCATACTAAGTTGCAGCTTTCCTTATCTGATCCCATTGTATCAGACTGCCTTCTCTTCTCCATCAAGAGGTTTAGACCTTAATAGCATTCATATAAGCTTATTCTCCAGGAATATCATGATTCACACAATAAGTAGTAATAAACTCACTCATGCTTTCATTTCTTGTTCCTATAAAAACTGCTTAAAAGCACTTAATGCCCATTTTAGTACATATAAAAGTTATTTTCTTTGCCCGAAAATAAGACTAAAAGGGCACTCTGTCAACTTTTTTTACCTCTACTCAAACTAATCAACTCTTTTCATTTTGCAGTGTGACACCATTGTCATAAAACAATACCTTAATCTGCCCAAAGTAATGACAGGGCATGGAACAAAAGTCTTTCATGACAAATGCATGTAACCCAGCAACATCTTTCATATCAATTAACTTATCCCACAATACTCTAGGTTTACTGCCATCCCAAACAAAACAACTTTCATGACTTTAAACGAGACATCTGCTGGAAAAACTCAAAACACAGCGAAAAGCAGACACAGAACACACACATACACATAAAAAATAGAGTTTGGACCTTATGATCTAAGACCAGTTCCCAATTTTCCACTTCCTAAATTGATTTATTTGCAGTTTGTTAACCAGGAAAGTCCATTGGGGCAAGATGAATCCTTTTTCAATGGAGGCCCGGGGAGAAAAGCTCCACAATGAATATGTACAAAAAACAGCAATAAATGGTAATAAAAAATCAATAATGTAATAGTTCAACTGTATATACTAAAAAGAGATATATAAGAGATTAATGCAGGAAGCAAATAAGCAGATAAGCAGTAGTCAAAAATATGATACAATAAAAGTCATTGTTACATCAGAAGTATGGAACCCTGAAAAATACAGTAGTCAAAACATA
>NC_056733.1:111348000-111405500 GCF_019279795.1 Protopterus annectens | reverse complement strand
TTGCCACTTTTGTCACCACTTGCAACACCCTCGTAAAAAGAAATGCTTTTCCTGTCTTACCTACTTAAGACTTAAGGTGGGTAATTACTGCTTGGAAATCCCTGTACTTCAAGTTTTCTGATTTTTAACACTTAAATCGGTTACTGCAGTAAAGCTTCCTGGTTATTTTGCCTTTTTAACTTCTAAAAACAGCTATTTCCTTTTAATTGGATGGGCCAGTATTGATAAAATTAACTGTTTCATCTCTTCCCCAACACAAATCTTGAAGCTTCCTTTAGTCTGGGTTACATATCCCTGTGCAGGAAACAACTACCTCTTCCTGTGCTTGACCAAGTGATTTTGCTAGTCACCTTGTATAAATGAAAGATCTCTAAAAGAAAAGAAAAGAAAAGAACGCCCCCCCAACACACACACACACACACACACACACACACACACACACACACACACACACACACACACACACACACACCCACACACATGCACGTACACACACACACACTCACACACACGCACACACACACACACACACACACACACACACACACACACACACACACACTGCGTACACACACACACACACACACACACACACACACACACACACACACACACACACACACACACACACACATACATGCACATGCGTACACACACACACACACACACACACACACACACACACACACACACACACACACACACACACACACACACACACACACACACACACACACACACACACACACACACACACACACACTCAATGTTCTAACAACAATCTGGGCACCTCGTAGGAAAATCTTGATTGCAAGAATAATTTTCCAGAGCCAAAGTTTATTCATCCTTTGAGCAAGTATACATCCCTTCAACGTGAATATTTAAAACCTTGTCTCTACTATCATACCAGAATCAAAAAATAAACAAACAAATAAATAAATACATAACTGTATCACTTAACATAAAAGAATAGCAAATGCAGAAATACCTGTTAAAGCTTTTAAAGTCTAATACAGAAGTCTTATTGCTTTGGACGCATACTGACTGTCGCTCATCTAGTCAGGATGTAATAGACGAGTCTTTGTGGGTTCTGTTCAAGCAGCTTTATTATGTACAAATACATCACAATTGAAGCATATTAACTTTAACTTAGGTAACATATACAAACTAGTTACGTTCATTCATACATGCTCACTCTCTGGCTGCACTTTCAAAACGGCACTGAGTATAACACGTCTGCTATTTATATATGCAAGTTCAGTCCTTGATATGCTTCTTAAAGACACAGCATGCACAATCTGTTCTACACTGACCTCCAAGCAGTAGATTACTTTGTTCAAAAATGTGTGTGTGTGTGTGTGTGTGTGTGTGTGTGTGTGTGTGTGTGTGTGTGTGTGTGCATGTGTGCGTGTGTGCGTGTGTGCGTGTGTGCGTGTGTGCGTGTGCGCGTGCGCGTGTGCGTGTGTGCGTGTGTGCGTGTGTGTGTGTGCGTGTGTGTGTGTGTGTGTGTGTGTGTGTGTGTGACAGAATAATATAAGATAGGACAACCTACACTCTCAAGCATAGCTTGGTCCCACATGGCATATTATCTCAGCACAGAATACAAAATTCTCCACGGTTGAACTCATTCAATCTCTAGTGTGAGCTTTTCAATATAAAGACAAGAGTAATCCTAATGATACTAATGTTTACAATATTCCAAGTGTTGGCTCAGTTACAACCGATAGACCTTTTCCAATCCTAAATAATAGATAACCTACTAGAAGCACATAGAGAAAATAGGCAAGCTAAATGGATACCTGAAATGAAAACTCTTGCTACTTCGTGTCTGCTCATGAGCAGGAACCTTTCCCATATACCTTGAGGGATGACAGATTTATGAGTCCATGCCTAATAGGAGGCATAGTATATACATTATGCTTCCAATTGTAGCAGTCTTAATTACAGATGCATTACATTAGACTGAATGTATATGCACTGGTTTAACCTAGTTGCTCGTTTCAGGCCTATAACAACTAAGCATGTATACAGGTTTTTTCTCCCTCCACCCTCCCCTTTTAGGGTCTCCCCTGTTCCTTTAGTCATTTTCTTTGATAAGAAAAGCAAAAAGAGAGAGAAATGGGAGGGAATCCCCTTTAACTACAGTGAAAGTTTTCAAAACAAATGTAAAACAAAAAGATTAGTTGACAGGACTTCAAAAGTGATGCTTATGATGTGCTAAATGAATGTTACCTTATGTATAAAATATATTACAAAAGCAAACTGATTTCAGATAGTGTTAATGAGCGTATTTATAGTACTCATATCTCACAGATTTTTGGGAAACTAAATGATGTTAGTAGATGACCTTGCACAAAGTGCATGGCATATGTGGTAGACTACAGGTCTGCATGTTTAAAGCCTCAGCTGTTATTCTGTCTGCTAACCACACCCAGTTGGCACCACTCATGATCACCCACACCAAAATTCGGAATACTTCTGATGGGACTCCCCCTCATCATTACTCTCTGGTTGTCCTGCAAAGACATCTGTCCAAGAACATTCTTTCAGGGTCAATCTTTTCTCTCAAACCATTTGCCCAGGCACTTTTGTGATCCACTCGGAAATATTCAGTTTGTTTTCTCTGAGGCAAACATCATGAAGTTTTTTCTTCGGAGTTTGACTCTGTGATGTCCTTCAGTATGAAGTCTGCAATAGGGAGATTTGTGGATCTGGTATGGCTATCATGTTTTTTAACACCTTGTGCATTTGGGGATTCAGTCTGGGATGTCTGGTTGTGGTTTCCTATTCCATCAACTATTGTGCAGTTGGGTCATCAAAATCATCCATTGTAGATTAGTCATGTGAGATTTGCTATGTAGTTTATTCAGAAAATCCTCCACTTTGACAGATGACCAAATCCTGACCTTTGTACTTTCCACAGCATTTGTACTTTGACTGGGTACATCAGACATCCCTGATACCTCAGACTACAAAACCAATTATTTTAAGAGAGGGCATTTCCTTTCATTAAATGTAATATTCCTCAGAACAGTAATCTAAGATTTCAGGTGGTAACTACCCTTGGACACTCATTGATAATGCCAACTACTGGCAACCATTATTTAGTGTGCAATAAGTGGAAAGCCATTAAAACTTGTTTGTGTTGTCAAAGATCTCTGATGTGGTGGTTCTCCCAATGAATCTTGTAGATATCAGCATACAGATTGTGAGGGAAATGCAAAATATCCCTCAAGACCATCATGATAAAGATCCACAGGTCAATAGCCGTAGCATATTCTGGCACTCCAAGGACTTGGACATAGTTGACTGCTTCTCCAAATAGGAGAATGTTTGCTGCTGTTCACATATAGCATAGCTGCAACAACAGCTGAATTATGCTGTCATAATCCATGTAGGCATTGTTTGGGTTTCATGGTGATTTTTTTTAAATCCTTCAGTTCATTCCACATATTAGTTTTAGAGTACTGGTACATGGGTGAAGGCTGCCAGCCTAGTCAAATAGAATTTGGTACATAATTCTATCATTTGTAAATACTGTGAAATGTTCAGCTTAAAACAATGTGGCAACATTGCCCTCTGCTGTAAAGAAAGCTACGTCAAACATTTCTTGTTGGCCCTTTGAAATTAAAATTACTTTATGTCTGTTCCTTTGAAGTTAGAATTTGGAGTCAATGAGTCTGGAGTAAGCATCCTGCCTATTATTTTAAGGCTAAAGTTAATTACCAGAATTTACATGTGGAATGTCCTTTATTGCTCTAAGTGTAAAATAATGTAAATACAGTTTCTCTCAGCCTGGGAACACCAGAAAAGTGTAAAAAGATGATGCAATGTTTATCAGAACTGCAATAGCAATTTAAACAGTGAGAACCAGAGATTAGTAAGCATTTTTGATTTGACTATCCAACTCACAGCACTCTGCCTTGCTCTATAAGTAAGTTATTTTAGAAGTTTGTTATCTTTTAGGAATAACTAGAATTTAGAAAGATTAGACTAAGTGTTTTTCTGTGATGTCAGAACTGTACTACTGATTTATTTTAAGTATTTCTGTGTGATCTCTGAACTTTTGACTAGCACTGTATAGTAGAAAGTATTGTATTGTGGTTTTAATTATTTATTATTAAATATTTTAAAACCTTTTAACTGTGGCTGGTTTTGTGTAGAGATAGCTTAAGCTCTAGAGTATATTGCATATTTATAGAGTTTACTGTCCAGGTCACTCCAAATAAGCTTTGACTGTGTAGTCACATCTACCAATTGGATAATAATATTGCACAGTAATAATTGTACACCCTTTTAAGGGCCTTTGGGTAGCTGGTAAATATTAGCTGGGTGGTGGCAAGTGGTACTACCATATAGTCTGGGTAAAAGGGGGATAGCTGGAGAACTTGTGCCAGCCTTCCCCAGTAGTGTGTGTGTTGTTGTATAACCTCTTATCTCAAAGTATGTGTGTCAGCTACTTGGGCAGGGACACAAAGCACTGGTTGGACAGAGAGGGTGCTGGAGATTTTAGCTTGCCCAGCTAGGCTGAGATCTGGACCCTATAGCTGTGCCAGTGGGGAGTCTTATTGGGGACCTGGGGAGCAAGGGAGCGACCAACCCTGGACTGACTGATCTCTGTGTGCTCTTAAGGGAAATTGCACTTTACTGTGTGTATTTGTTATGCTTTCATCTCATATGAGACGCCCTCTCTGATGTTAGTGTGAGGATTTAGGATCCTTGATTGCTGGGCCAGGGCACAGGCATCACATATTAATTGGTGGCAGTGGTTGGGATATCCTCACATTTGTGTTTGGCAGCGGTGGGATATCCACATCACATATTAATTAGTTGGCAAATACTAATTGGCTGGTAATGGTGTGGGTAGAGTGAATCCTGTAGCATGTGTATAATGAGCTTTGAAGGTGTTTTTGTACTCTAAAACAGTCATGCAGTGAATACTCAGAGTTCACATCACAATTGTTTTATTTCTTTTGTTAGCTTAGTTAGGCAGGGTGAGCAGGCAGCATGTCAGCAGAGGAGTATGGAAAGCTGACAAGGAGCCAGCTGGCAGAGATGTGCCAGGCTAGGGGACTGGTGCATGGAAACCTGACTAAGGCAGACCTGTTTGCAGCCTTGGTTACAGCTGCATCAGAAAACAGCAATCTGGAGGACAATCAGACTGGCAGTGGAGATATAATTCCCTCAGAGAATGGACAGCTCAACCTTTCTACAGTGGACTTAAAAATCCAACTGGAGCTAAAGAGACTTGAGTTAGAAGTCAGGCATGTGGAATTAGAAGCAAATGAGAGACTGTGATGTTTGCAGGCTAAGGAGAATGAGAAACTGTTATGTCTGGAAGTTGAGGAAAAGGAAAGACAGAGGCAGCATGAGAAGGAGATGCTGACTCTTCGCAAAGTCATGGAGGTAATGGGGAAGGGAGTAACTGGACCCCAGATGCACAAAAGGTCAGTAAATTTCTTCTGCAGTTTAAAGAGGGGGATAATTTTGATAGTTTCATTCATATGTTTGAGAGGGTATGTAAACAGTATGAAGTTGACCAAGGGCTCTGGGTACGGTTCCTGACCCCCTTACTCCATGGTTAAGCTGTAACTGCATTAGCTAAAATGTCTGACATTGCATGTTTTGATTATACTGCTGTTAAGAAATGTCTTTTAGAACTGTTTAAGCTAACACCTGAAATGTATACAAAAAAGTTTTGTGAGCATAGATACAAGGCAGATGAAAGTGTGTGTGAATATGTTGCTGAATTGAGCACTTATTTCCATAGGTGGGTGAGTGGATGTCAGGTCACCATTTTTGAAGAGCTGGCAGACCTTTTGGTGAAGGAACAAGCCCTTAGCATTTTGTCTGAGGACATGACGATCTGGTTAGCTGATAGACAATGTGCTACTTCAAGTGAGTTGGGGAAGAAGGGAGACCTATACCTGGCAAGCAGGGCATCCCTGCACAGGAAGGGGACCCCCAGAACTGCTCATAGCTCTAAAGGAACCCATGCTGGGCAGCACAGACTGCCACAACAGAATCTGCCAGTAGCAGGGAAACCACTCATAGAGGTACATATCCAGGAGCTAGGGTTAAATGTTTTGAATGCAACCAGTGGGGCCATGTGGCATAAAGGTGTCCACAGAGGCAATGTGGGGAACAAAAGGTGAGGGAGCCAGTAAGTGGGAAAGACAAAATGCCAATAGTAGGTTGTCTTGAGACAACAGGGGTACTAAACTACTATCCTGCAGATGTCCTGAGTGGGAAGGATTTGGATGAGGCAGTACCATGTGCTTATGCAGTTACATGCAGTCAGGCTAGGAGACAAGCATGTGGGTCTGGTAGCCTGGGGGAGACCCAGACAGACTGTATACTTGCAGCCAGGACTGGTGAGGTGATTACTCCAGGGAGGGAGCTACTCTGTAGCAGTGAGACTGAATGTGAGCCACAGCTGCTTGTGGGTACTGATGTTCCATTGGACAGAGTGACTGCAAAGGTAGAGGTGAGTATTAGTACACAGGCTGACAGTGAGGCACCACTGTCAGAGGATGCCAGACGTCCTGTGAAAGGGGAGCTGGGAAGGATTACAAGGAAAGTGTTGAGACAGGCTCAGCTCTCAGACCCTACATTGCAAGGCCTGAGGCAGGTAGCTAGGGATGCACCTGATTCTTAAGGAAAGGGGGAATCAGTATACTGGGACAAAGGATTACTATACAGAGAGTGGACACCTGAGGGAGGGCTAGAAGGTAAGAGAATACAGCAGTTGGTAGTGCCTAGAGCCCACCGTCTGACATTTCTAGCCATAGACCATGATATTCCCTTTGCAGGTCATATGGGCATAGAACATACAAAGAGGCATATTATGCAGAACTTCTACTGGCCTGGAATTTCCAGAGATATAACAGGGTACTGCAGGACCTGCAAGCAGTGCCGAAAGGTAGGCAAGACAGGCGACAAGGTGATAGTTCCTTTGATGCCTTTGCCTGTGATTGAGGAGCCATTTCAGAGGGTAGCTATGGATATTGTGTGTCCTCTGAGTACCCCAAGTTCCACAGGGAAAAAGTATATCCTAGTGGTAGTGGATTATGCTACACAATACCCTGTGGCAGTGGCTTTGTCCTCCATTGAGGCAGAGAAGGTGGCAAATGCTTTGTTAGAGATTTTCAGCAAGGTAGGTTTCCCAAAAGAAATACCGACTGACAGAGTTGCCGATTTCATGTCAGATCTGCTGGCTTGTCTGTGGAAGTCATGTGGGGTGAAGCACATGAAGACCACCCCCTACCATCTCCAGACTAATGGCCTTGTTAAGAGGTTAAACTCTACAATCAAGTCCATGCTATAGGCATTTGCAGATCAGTTTAAGAGGGAGTGGGACAAATATTTGCCCCATCTGTTGTTTGCTTACAGAGAGGTTCCCCAGGAATCCACAGTTTTTTCACCATTTGAGTTGCTGTATGGGCATAGGGTGAGGGGACCTCTAGATTTAATTTATGATGAGTGGGAAGGTGAGTGCAAGTCTCACAAGGAGTCTGTTGTGGCATACCTCCTAAACCTTAGGACAAGGCTCAGGGAACTCATGGGCTTAGCCCAGGAGAACCTGGCAGAAGCCCAACAACAGATAAAGGTGTGATATGACAGGAATGCTCGAGCTAGAAAGTATGCTGTGGGGCAGCAGGTAACGGTTCTCATTCCTGTCAGACACAAAAAACTGCAAGCAGCTTGGGAGGGTCCCTACAAGGTGGTAAGAAAGGTAAATGATGTTAACTACATGGTGGAATTGCTAGGAAGATGGCAGGGGCACAAATTGTACCATGTCAACATGATGAAACCTTACCATGATAGGGAGGCCCTTGTGCTGACCATTTGCAGTGGATTGCAGGAGGAGTCTGTGGGAGATCTGGGGACTGATCTCCTCAGTGAGGCTTGGGCTGACATCTGAGTGGAAGGGGTAGCAATGCCCCAGCAGCTATCTCCTACCCAGGTTCGAGAAATCTAAGCAATGTTGCAGGAGTTTGGGGACATGTTCACTGGGAAACCAGGGTGCACCGACCTGGTGCAGCACCAGGTTGATACAGGAACCCAAAGGCCTATTAGGCAGGCCCCATATAGGGTGCCCGAGAGAGTCAGACAGACTCTGAGGAAGGAGGTACAGGAGATGTTGGAACTAGGGGTGATTCAAGAGTCCAACAGTCCCTGGGCCTCCCCAGTGGTGCTGGTGCCAAAGAAGGATGGCAGCAACAGTTTCTATGTGGACTACAGGAAACTAAATAGTCACACCAAGACAGATGCTTACCCCATGCCTATGACAGATGATGCCCTAAAGCAATTGGGTGGGGCTAAGTATCTTACAATCACTGATCTTACCAAGGGTTACTGGCAGGCGTCCCTGACTCCCAGTGCTAGAGAGAAGTCAGCCTTTGTGACTCCTTTTGGTTTGTATGAGTTCACAAAGATGCCCTTTGGAATGAAGATGCCCCAGTGACTTTCCAGAGGCTGGTAGATAATATCTTAGCAGGAGCAGAAGAGTTTGCCCTTGCTTACCTGGATGATATTGCCATCTACAGCCATTCCTAGCTAGAGCACCTTCAGCACATTATGGAGGTGCTGGGCAGACTACAGAGCGCAGGGTTGACTATTAAGCCGAGCAAATGTCAGGTGGGTATGGCGGAAGTCTCCTACCTAGGACATAGAGTGGGGAGTGGTAAGCTAAGGCCAGAATCTGCCATAGTGGAAGCTATTCAGGCATGGCCTGCACCTGTTACTAAAAAGCAGGTGAGGGCATTTTTAGAGACAGCAGAGTACTACAGAAAGTTCATCCCCAGTTATAGTACCATAGCTGCTCCCCTCACAGACCTAACAAGGAAGAGCAGGCCAGATAAAGTAGTGTGGACCCCAGCATGTGAGCAGGCATTCCAGAAGCTTAAAGAAGCTTTGGGAGAACCCCCTGTGTTAGCCAGTCCAGACTACAGCAAAGAATTTGTTGTACAGGTGGATGCTTCGAACTATGGGGTGGGGGCTGTACTTAGATTTCTTCAAACGAAGAAGAGCACCCAGTGGTTTATCTCAGTCATAGGCTCCAACCCAGGGAGGAATGCTATGCAGCTGTAGAAAAGGAATGTCTAGCCATAGTGTGGGCCCTGCAGAAACTTTAGCCTTATCTATATGGAAGAAAATTCACTGTCATGACAGATCACAACCCTCTAACATGGTTAAACAGAGCCAGTCAGCATAATGCCAAATTGCTAAGATGGAGCCTGGGGTTGCAAGCATATGATATGTCACTGCAGCACTGCAGTGGGAGTAGCAATGCCAATGCGGATGGGCTCTCAAGACAGGGAATGGGGTAGGTATACTCAGATAGACCTAACCCTCTGAAGCGGCATTCTCAAGGGTCACTTGAAAAACTAGCTTGAGTTCTCTGGGGGGGGGGGGTGAAGACTGGTAGAGATGGGTGAAGGCTGCCAGCCTAGTCAAATAGAATTTGGTACATAATTCTATCATTTGTAAATACTGTGAAATGTTGAGCTTAAAACAATGTGGCAACATTGCCCTCTGCTGTAAAGAAAGCTAAGTCAAGCATTTCTTGTTGGTCCTTTGAAATTAAAATTATTTTATGTCTGTTCCTTTGAAGTTAGAATTTGGAGTAGATGAGTCTGGAGTAAGCATCCTGCCTATTGTTTTAAGGCTAAAGTTAATGACCAGAATTTACATATGGAATGTCCTTTATTGCTCTAAGTGTAAAAGAATGTAAATACAGTTTCTCTCAGCCTGGGAACACCAGGAAAGTGTAAAAAGATGATGTAATGTTTATCAGAACTGCAATAGCAATTTAAACAGTGAGAACCAGAGATTATTAAGCATTTTTGACTTGACTATCCAACTCACAGCACTCTACCTTGCTCTATAAGTAAGTTATTTTAGAAGTGTGTTTTCTTTTAGGAATAACTAGAACTTAGAAAGATTAGACTAAGTGTTTTTCTGTGATGTCAGAACTGTGCTACTGATTTATTTTAATTATTTCTGTGTGATCTCTGAACGTTTGACTAGCACTGTATGGGTCTATATTATAAAGTCGACCGCTTACTTCATTGAATACCTAAACATCGACCCGTCATCATTGAACCGCATAAACACTGAACGCTCTAAATCATGAAATTTAAAAAGTCGAACTCTCATACTTGTCCCACCCCACTGCCCACTACATACTACCTACACAAACAAACTAAATAAGCCACATACATACACTAAACAAAACCCTACTTCTAACACTAAACTAATCCCTACTTCTAACCCTACACTAAATCTTACATATACCACCATGTATACACTTAACCTAACCTGCACCCTAACCCTAAGGTCCATATCTATCGCACACTTACCTTACGGAGCTATACCGCAGAAGGCTAACCATGACGATTCAACGTTTCTGCTTTTGCTCTTCTGGATGATCAATGTTGTCGCTGTTCGATGAAGACAGGTCAACGTTTAGGCGTTCGGGTAAGTAAGAGGTCGACTTTCTAATATAGACCCGCACTGTATAGTAGAAAGTATTGTCTTGTGGTTTTAATTATTTATTATTAAATATTTTAAAACCTTTTAACTATGGCTGGTTTTGTGTAGAGATAGTTTAAGCTCTAGAGTATATTGCATATTTATAGAGTTTACTGTCCAGGTCACTCCAAATAAGCTTTGACTGTTTAGTTACATCTACCAATTGGATAATAATATTGCACAGTAATAATTGGACACCCTTTTAAGGGCCTTTTGGTAGCTGGTAAATATTAGCTGGGTGGTGGCAAGTGGTACTACCATATAGTCTGGGTAAAAGGGGCATAGCTGAAGAACGTGTGCCAGCCTTCCCCAGAAGTGTCTGTGTGGTTGTGTGAACTCTTATCTCAAAGTGTGTCTGTCAGCTACTTGGGCAGGGACACGAAGCACTGGCTGGACAGAGAGGGTGCTGGAGATTTTAGCTTGCCCAGCCAGGTTGAGATTTGGACCCTATAGCTGTGCCAGTGGGGTGTCTTATTGGGGAACTGGGGAGCAAGGGAGCCAACCAGCCCCGGACTGACTGTGATCTCTGTGTGCTCTTAAGGGAAATTGCACTTTACTGTGTGTATTTGTTAGCCTTTCCTCTCATATGAGATGCCCTCTCTGGTGGTAGTGGTGAGGATTGAGGCTCCTTGATTGCTGGGCCAGGGCACGGGCGTTACAGTCTCCCCTGTTCCTTTAGTGGTTTTCTTTGATAAGAAAAGCAAAAAGAGAGAGAAATGGGAGGGAATCCCCTCTAACTACAGTGAAAGTTTTCAAAACAAATGTAAAACAAAAAGATTAGTTAACAGGACTTCAAAAGTGATGCTTATGATGTGTTAAATGAATGTTACCTTATGTATAAAATATATTACAAAAGCAAACTGATTTCAGATAGTGTTAATAAGCGTATTTATAGTACTCATATCCCACAGATTTTTGGGAAACTAAGTGATGTTAGTAGATGGCCTTGCACAAAGTGCATGGCATATGAGGTAGACTACAGGTCTGCATGTTTAAAGCCTCAGCTGTTATTTTGTCTGCTAACCACACCCAGTTGGCACCACTCATGATCACCCACACCAAAATTCGGAATACTTCTGATGGGACTCCCCCTCATCATTACTCTCTGGTTGTCCTGCAAAGACATCTGTCCAAGAACATTCTTTCAGGGTCAATCTTTTCTCTCAAACCATTTGCCTAGGCACTTTTGTGATCCACTCGGAAATATTCAGTTTGTTTTCTCTGAGGCAAACATCATGAAGTTTTTTCTTCTGAGGTTGACTCTGTGATGTCCTTCAGTATGAAGTCTGCAATAGGGAGATTTGTGGATCTGGTATGGCTATCATGTTTTTTAACACCTTGTGCATTTGGGGATTCAGTCTGGGATGTCTGGTTGTGGTTTTCTATTCCATCAACTATTGTGCAGTTGGGTCATCAAAATCATCCATTGTAGAATAGTCATGTGAGATTTTGCTATGTAGTTTATTCAGAAAATCCTCCACTTTGACAGATGACCAAATCCTGACCTTTGTACTTTCCACAGCATTTGTACTTTGACTGGGTACATCAGACATCCCTGATACCTCAGACTACATAACCAATTATTTTAAGAGAGGACATTTCCTTTCATTAAATGTAATATTCCTCAGAACAGTAATCTAAGATTTCAGGTGGTAACTACCCTTGGACACTCCTTGATAATGCCAACTATTGGCAACCATTCTTTAGTGTGCAATAAGTGGAAAGCTATTAAAACTTGTTTGTGTTGTCAAGGATCTCTGATGTGGTGGTTCGCCCAATGAATCCTGTAGATGTCAGCATGCAGATTGTGAGGGGAAATGCAAAATATCCCTCAAGACCATCATGATAAAGATCCACGGGTCAATGGCCGTAGCATATTCTGGCACTCCAAGGACTTGAATATAGTTGACTGCTTCTCCAAATAGGAGAATGTTTGCTGCTGTTCACATATAACATAGCTGTAACAATGGTTGAATTCTGCTGTCATAATCCATGTAGGTATTGTTTGGGTTTCATAATGATTTTTTTAAATCCTTCAGTTCATGCCACATATTAGTTATAGAGTACTGGTACATTGCTGAGGCCATGAGATAGCAGGCCACTTCATAAGTAAGTAGAGATAGATACTCAAACATCATCAAATATTTGTCCTCTCTGTTTGCTTCCTTGAGCTCAGACATCAGTTTCTTTTATGTGTTACTTGTCTTCGGGGGATTAGTGGGATTAGTGATTTTTAAAGTTGCATTGGAAAAGCACTTATTAGGGCTACACACTATGAAGCACAGTCTGTAGACTTCCATCCATTCAGTTGCTCCCTCCATCCTTAATTTGTTTAAGTAAATGTGGTTTACAACAAAAAAATAACAGCATCAATCACCAATGACAACTACATACACAATTTCTCAAAATTGTAATTAAACAGCATTGCTCTTTAACTAACTTATATCTCTGCAGGTCCTCCTCATTACATAGCAGTTCAGATACTCCCATGCCTGTATTTTTATCCATCAATAGCAACAAAGAAATAACCAGATAGTCTCCCAGTTCATTCTCACCTTATATAATTCCAAAGCACAATATTATCTAAACAGATTGTTTGATATTCATTGTTTGTCATTACATTACTAGGTGAACTCAGAAAGAATGATATAAGACTTCAAATAGTAATTTATATTAATGACATATTACCAATACATATTTATAACCATTACCATTTAAAATCTAATGGCCTGATATACCAAGAGCTCTCAATGTCTTCAGTGTAGACTGGCCTGTTTAAAGTAGGAGTTGACTAGCTGAAGCTAGAGTATGAGCCTCTGAAAGGACAAGGCATCTGCCATGGTAACCACTGAAGATAAGCCACAATATAGCACTTGAAGTAAATTAAAGAATGTGTCTGAATGGTGGAACACTCTGGTAAGAAAACTGCAATTCATTATTCCCCACTTTCACTAACTACAATGGAAAAGTTATTTTTGCTTTGTTGAACTTATTTTAAATTGATTGTAGACAACTGGATTTTGAAACATGTAATCTCAGCAATAAAGTAATCACTGTGTAACTCTTTCATTCACTGATACCTATTTTATTCAAGTAGCTGGCCTGGGAAGTTGGTGTTTATCCCAGTACTCAATGGTAGCAAAGCAGAGAAACTGAGCCTGGATAGGATGCCATGATATTGCTGGACACACGCACACACACACACACACACACACACACACACACACACACACACACACACACACACACGCACACACACACATGAAATACATACTGTGCAAACCTCCCAGCAATATGAAGGCTCACCAATTTACCTATAGCATGTCTTTAGAATGTGGGAGGAAAGTGGAGTACAATGCAAAAATCTATTCAGGCAGAGGGAGGCTGTGCAGACTCTGCATATATGGCACTGCAACTGGAAACCAAACTACAGCACCAAACACTAAGAGGCATTAACCCTAACTATTGACCATGCTATCTACTGACCACAGAGTCATCCCTATACTGTGTTGTTCCTATTAAAGCAAAGCTAATCTGGTCTTAATATTTATATGTAGAATGCAAAGGTTAATTGTATAATCATAAAGATATCAGTGTTTAATGGGTGCGCCTCATCTAATTCCATGCACGCTCCTACCTACATAATCTTGGCAACCACTGGAGTCAGTTTAGAGTATCCTTAAATTCATTAAGCAGGATGTGACAATATATTATCAGCAGATGAGGCAAATTTAAACTCTGAACATGCTATAACAACACCATGTATTTGATCATCTTGCTGTAGGAAGGGGAGTATGGTTAAAGAAAAAATTAAAAGGCAAGGAGGCACCCCCATTCTAAAGTTCTATTTTAGAATGAAATTAATTAATAACAGCTGATTTTATGTTACAGATTACTTTGGGAGCTGTACACAGATAAAACTAACATTCATCTAGTTGTCTCTACAGCTTAGGAAAATCCTTGACTTTCATATATTTTTTTTTAAATTAATGTAGGTTTATATTTTCATATTACTCTACTGAGCAAGTGCAAGGTCTAATTGCCATCCAAGAGCTTGATGTCTTGGATAACATGTTGAAAGATGGAAGTGTCCATGTGGTCATCAAGTTCTTTTTTGAAGGTTTAATTAATGGGTTGAGTTTAAATGAGAGTTGAAGTTTATTCTATTGGCATGGAAATCTTTGAGATGCAAAATTATCATGTTCCATGGCATGGCTGATACTGAGGCTGAGTGTCCTCTTATGTTCAGATGATCACCATGGGAATTCTGGGGTATAGGGTTTCATATCAAACAGTAAGGGGTCCTTTAATGCACCGCATGTCAGGTATAGTCTCCTCTGTGAAGGTGATAAGATACAAATCACAGGGAAGGTTGCTATAGCCTTAGCTATACAGCAAGCACTGAAGCCGTATTTCTTAGCTGTCATCATTTTCTCACAATCCAGATTTTTGCCTCATACTTTTGGCCTGCTCCTTAAGAAATCTGTGGTTTTATAGCAAATCATAAGGTCTAAAGTCACTAAATAATGACATAGATTTGAGTTTTAGTCTTGATACCCTTAGATAATGTATAATAATATAAAATTTGTTATTTAACCAGTCAACCACAGCAGCTGCTGTATAAAATCATGGCTAATATAAAATATGTTATTCAACGAGTCAACCACAGCAGTTGCTGTATAAAATCATGGCTCTCAAGGTTTTAACCTTTCTTTTAGAGTTTTTATTTTCCTTTTTTGAATAAAATCCATTATTTTATATAACAACTGCCATGGCTGACTGGTTGGATTTACTTCTGTTTTTACTTTTTTTGTATTTAACCAGTCTTAGTCCAAGTTTACAATGTTTCTATCTATAAAATCTGTTATTGTAGCATCTTTTTCAGTTTACAAGAGCAGTGTTAAAAAATGTGTCCCCAATTTTGGCCCTGTGTCCTGATTTCTTGCTCTTATAGTTTGAGATGTATTCTTGAAGCCGTTCAGTTTTCTTTGTGAGGGCACCAGATGGCATCTGAATAGGTCACTGAACAGGGTACACTACTCTGTGATTGATATAATAAACCTTGTGTAAAGGAGGACAATTATCTCCATGGCACAGGTCTTAATCCCACAGAGAAGCAGGATGGCAATCCATACACTTTGCATACAGCACCAGCTATATAGGTATTAAATGAAAGGTCACCATCTACACAGACTCCAAGGACTTTTACAACAATGTCAGCTTTTATGTGTTGCTTATCAGTAGTGAGTAAGCTGGCAGGGACTGTCAAATGCCAGAATGCTGTATTTTTGACACCGAAGGTTGGGTCATTTTAATTGTACCATTCATGTGCAATATTAAGTCCTATTTGAAAGAAGATGGTATCTGTGGGATTAAGTAGAATGCTTCCAAATTTGGTAAGCCAGACACTGGGATCAGAAATGACATTTGAGAAACAGGCAATAAAAAGGAATGGTCCCAGGGCACAGCCTCCACTGATGATAGGGGATGGTAAAGTTAAGATTCCTTTTCGTACTAATCCAAGTCAAGGCGGAGACAGACTGAAATAACTCAGGAACTCAAAAGAAATAGCGTACACTGTTTAATAATCCGCTTTCGTCCGTAGACTTCTTCAGAATGATACATACAAAACAGTCAAAGTTTAAGTAGGTAAAAATCACCATGGAAATTAATTAAAATCAATTAATGATGTCATTTAAAAAAACAATACATTTAAAGGGGCAACAACATAGTCAATTGATGTGTAGGCAGACTAAATCATCACGTTTGTTAACTTTAAATTTCCTTATTACAAACTTCTAATACTGAAAACAAAAACTTGTTGAAAGACTGGCATACTAAACTATGTTTAAAAAGAGCATTTTGATCATAGTTTAGTATGCCAGTCTTTTAACAAGTTTTTGTTTTCAGTATTAGAAGTTTGTAATAAGGACATGAGGGAGGGGGACTTCAAGAATTTTTTACTTCAAAGGGAAACGTACTGGCAGATCAAACTGAAATCAGATTGTCCCCCTGGTCTCAATGAGACCATCAACGTTAAATGTTTCCTTAAATATAGGAAACTTAAAGTTAACAAACGTGATGATTTAGTCTGCCTACACATCAATTGACTATGTTGTTGCCCCTTTAAATGTATGTTTTTTTAAATGACATCATTAATTGATTTTAATTAATTTCCATGGTAATTTTTACCTACTTAAACTTTGACTGTTTTGTATGTATCATTCTGAAGAAGTCTACGGACGAAAGCGGATTATTAAACGGTGTACACTATTTCTTTTGAGTTCCTGAGTTATTTCAGTCTGTCTCCGCCTTGACTTGGATTTATTGGTTTTGGTTTTGGTCTTTTTTACTGGTTTTTGTTATTATCATGGCTGAGGCGGCTGAAGATCCTCTTTTGAATCTAAGCATTCACCCCAAGCCCTCTTCTGAGACTGTTAACTTGAGTGCTTTACTTATCGGCACTCTAACCGACATCAAGAGCTCACTACAGTATCTTATTTCTAAAGCTAACGTTGCTGAGTCGACCACTAAAACATCTAGCCCCGTTGGGTCATTTCATGAACTTGACACAGTTATTTGCTTGGACAATCATCCTTCAACAGCAAAGGACCTGGGTTCTATTACAACGCGCACTATTGGTCGGGCGACTTTCAGTCATTTTTTCGACCGTGCTGAAAACCCGTTTGGTTCCCTTGGTACACTTGATGCATCAAAGAAGTCATTACGGCATCAGGATTTTCAAGACAAACGTGAGCAGTTATTCAAACTGCTCAAAAGGTACAACTCCATTCATTTAGAAAACTGTTATTTTTCAAGATGTTTAGAGTTGCATATCGTCCCGAAAGGGTTGCGTTTCTTTAAATGCCCCAACGGAGTTCAATTTAATGACCCTTTTTTTAAGACTTTAACCGGCTTTTTTAATGATGCCAGATTACAGTTTTTAAAACTTTTAGTTGACAACAACTTGAGTAAATTAGAGGCACTAAAGAAAGAAATCACTAATTCAGAGTCATTTTTTAAGGAGATTCTGGATGACAACAGTTTTAGGGAGTTCTTTAATTCTATCATTCAAGAACTCGAACACTTTTCAGCGGACAATGTCAATAGAAAACAGAACAAATTGCTACGGGACATTACTGCGTACGAGAATGACTCTGTTTTTTCGAACTATGTTCCTTTTAACAAACCTAACAAGGGTCAAAACACTCACAGACAAACTTTCTTTCAGCCTCACACCAATTGGGGTGCTAAAATACCATCAAACACTGACCGTCAAAAACAAGTTAGTTCTGTGGTGCATCGTTTGGGTTCTGCAGCAGAACAAGCATCTGACCCTGTTTCCTTTGGGGGTAACAACAACAACAAAGCGCCTAACAACGGTGCTAATAATGCTACTTCTGCTTTGGATTCAGGTTCCATTTCAACATTAGATAGTAATTTTGTGACTGCCATTGACAAGCAAGTGGTTGTTAAACCTAAACAAGTCTCTAATCAGGGTTCTACATCAGTCAATGAAGTGGTGCCCTCTTCTTTTTCCAACAAGAAGCATCAAACTTCCACAACTACTGTTTTGACTCGAAGTCGAACTTTTTTGAGTTCGCAATCATCGGGGGATGAAACTTAGAATTTGAAAGCAGTTTTTTTAGTGTGATTAACCTGACTGATCATGTTTTTTCCTCTGAGGAAATGGACATTTTAAAACTTGGGCTTAATTTTGTCCCACGTTCAAGAGCTAACTATGTGAAGACTGTTATCGACATCAAACAGTATGTCAGGAAACTTAATTTACACTATTTACTGCATGATGTTAACATTTCCGACAAGGTTTTTATCAAACCTTCTATTTTTTGTCCCACTTTACAGCACACTATAAAGATTTTCGAAGAGAATTGTTTGCAGGATGTTGACCACTTGTTAACTCATACCTTTAATTTTAATCAAAATCTTTCTTGTTTAGAAAGAAAAGCTCTTAAAAATTTACAGTCCATGTGTAGTAGTTTTAGGTTCATGAAGAGTGACAAGGGCAACAACACTGTCATTATGAGCAAGGACAGTTACACTGAAGGCATTTTGAAGCTTTTAGACAACACCGATGAGTATGAGACCATTACACTTTTTGACATTCATAAACGTCAGAGTTCCATACATTCATTTTTATATGAAGCACTTATGGAGGGGGACATTAGTCATGAGCTTTATGACTTTTGTGTTATTGATCAGCCCCGTATTGGGGTTATTTTCGGGATTCCTAAAACTCATAAATCCCTTGTAAATCCACCTTTCAGACCCATTGTCTCATCTCCTCATTGCATTACGGAAGGGTTGGCACTAGTTATTGACGCTTTACTGGGACCAATCATTAATAACGAAGCTTCTTTTCTTCGGGATTCATGTCATTTTTTAGCTAGAGTCAAAGATTTTGTTTCCTCAAATGGTTTTGACCCAAATAGATACACCATGTTAACTGTTGACGTGGTGTCATTGTACACTGTATCCCCCAAGATGAGGGTATTGAAGCTGTGAGGAATTTTTTAACTAATTTCTACTCTGGTTTCTCCAAAAATACTATTTCATTGATTTGTAGATTTTTGGAGATTATTTTAGAGAACAATTTTTTCTTGTTTGAACAAGTTTATTACCGACAGAAGAGAGGAGTAGCAATGGGGTCCTCAGCAGCACCAGCATATGCCAACTTAGTCATGGCCCTGTGGGAGCGTCAGTTTATTTCATTATTAGTTAAAAAGTACAATATTTTGTTTTATTGTCGCTTCATTGACGATTTATTTTTTATTTTAGATTGTAAAGAGTTGTCCACTGATTCTTTTCTTCATGACATCAATTCTTATTCTTCATATTTGAAGTTCACCATAGGTGACCATGGTACCAACATTAATTTTCTGGATGTTAACTTGAGATGGGATCCTGAGGAAAATAAGTTACATAGTCGTATTCATAGAAAGAAGACATTTAACAACGGGTACCTCCATTACAAAAGTGGGCATCCAAAACATGTGATTTCTAACATTCCAAAAGGACAGTTCATCAGGGCAAGTCGTATGACTTCAAAAGATTCTGACGCATTTCAAGAATTCTGTTTCATCATTCACTTGTTTCTTAACAGGGGGTATCCCGAATCAGACTTAATTCAAACGGCCATTGACATTTTTAATAAACGCACTAGTCATTATTTTCCGATATTAAGTTCATGTTTAAACAATTTGATCTTTAGGAACGACAAGAACAGTAACATATTTAACCCTAACATTGTTTGCTCATTGGAGATGAACTCTGACAGTCAGCACATACAAAACATTATTTCAAAAAATTGGAGAGTTATCAGGGGGAACACTGAAATGTATGATGTTTTAGGAGTCAAACCTTTATTCGTACACAGGAATGACTTCAACTTGAAAAAGCTTTTAGAAAGAGGTGAACACAGCTCTAATGGGTTCCATACTAGTAAAAGAGGTATGAATTGTTGCCATGATTGCAGCATCTGTAGGTACATTTCAATTGGACCATACATTTCAGTGGCTTCTTTCAATAGAACTTTTCCTGTTCCAGGTTCAGTAAACTGTCGGTCTTCAGGTGTAGTTTACATTGCTTTGTGTTCATCATGCACTGCTTTTTATGTTGGCATGACGACCAGGCAACTTAGAACTAGAATAAGGGAACATTTATATAGCATTAAAACTAAAAATGATCAAAATGCTCTTTTTAAACATAGTTTAGTATGCCAGTCTTTTAACAAGTTTTTGTTTTCAGTATTAGAAGTTTGTAATAAGGACATGAGGGAGGGGGACTTCAAGAATTTTTTACTTCAAAGGGAAATGTACTGGCAGATCAAACTGAAATCAGATTGTCCCCCTGGTCTCAATGAGACCATCAACGTTAAATGTTTCCTTAAATATAGGAAACTTAAAGTTAACAAACGTGATGATTTAGTCTGCCTACACATCAATTGACTATGTTGTTGCCCCTTTAAATGTATTGTTTTTTTAAATGACATCATTAATTGATTTTAATTAATTTCCATGGTGATTTTTACCTACTTAAACTTTGACTGTTTTGTATGTATCATTCTGAAGAAGTCTACGGACGAAAGCGGATTATTAAACGGTGTACGCTATTTCTTTTGAGTTCCTGAGTTATTTCAGTCTGTCTCCGCCTTGACTTGGATTTATTGGTTTTGGTTTTGGTCTTTTTTATTCCTTTTCGTACTGTTAAGTGCAAGCAGGTTGCCAGTTGTGAACCCAAGTTATAACAGCTTCATTTGTCTTTAGGTCCTTGTGCTTATGTAAGATTCATTGGGATGTCCGGACAATATCTCACCATACTGCAAACAATATATGACATTCCCAACTATCCTGGGTCAGTAACTAAGGAGTTTCAGTCCTCACTACTAACTCCAATATAATATGAGACGGTCACTTAAACAGGAGTAATATTTCACAATTTCCCCTAAGGGCATAACAAGAACATGCTCTATAACCTGATACTGGACTGTATACTTATCTCCACCCCTAATGTAACTCCTTATTGCACACTTCAGAGCAATGTGTCCCAGTTTAAGACCTCTGATACACTCATACTTCTGTCCACCCCTAATGTAACTCTTTATTACACACACTTCTGGGAAAGACTGACACAGATTTCCAGCTGTGCACCTTCCCCAAAATAGTATGGTAACATGCTGCCACTAATCAGAGAGCCTACATGCCTTTTTAAAGGTGTGTACAATTATGAAAATTAGATATTAAAACTAATGATAGCAAATGACTTAAAGAAGCCAGCTTTCAGAGTGGCCTGGGAAGTTATCAAACCAGGTATAAACACTCTTAAATCACTAAAGAAAACACTGATTAAGCAGTCACGATGTAAGTTAATAAAATATTTAATAATGAGCAAAATGATTAAAAATATAAAACAGTAATGTCCACTAAACAAACAGAACTCTGTGTGTGTGTGTCTTTTGGCTTTTCCCGGTTAGGGGTCGCCACAGCGGAACTCCGGTCCACTAATGATTGGTAGTTGATTTTTACGTGCCGAGTTACCAGCCCTGATGCACAACCTTCAACAAAGGTAGGCCCATTCACGCATGTCTCCACGCAGAAGACGCTCTAGCTGAGAATCGAACCAGACAGCGTCTTACTGTGAGGTGACAATGCTACCACAGGACCACCACCGTGGGTAAACAAACAGAACTCTATCACCAGGAAAATTAAATCAATACTTCTTCTTCTTCTTTTGGCTTTTTCCTGGTAAGGAATCACCACAGTGGATCACCTGTCTGCTCATGATTGGCAATGGAGTTTGTATGGTGTTGAGTTGCCAGCCCAGTGCCCAACCTTTCACAGAAGGCACACATGCACACACTCACGTTTAGGGCCAATTTAGAGTGTCCAATCCACCTACAGCATGTCTTTGGTATGTGGGAGGAAACTGGAGCACCCGGAGGAAACCCACACAAACACAGGGAGGACATGCAGACTCCGCACAGAGGGCACCACAGCCAAAGATTGAACTGGAGAGCATCTTGCTGTGAGGTGGCAATGCTAACCAGTGTACCACCATGGCTGCCCAATGAAATCAATACTGAAGGACAGAAATCCAACATTTAGAAAAACTCTGATTAATTATAATTTTCCTATTTGAGTAAAGAACACTGTCCCTGATATAAACTAAATTATTACAACAGAGCAAATGCAGGCTTACAGTTCTTGGTGAATCCTTTTTGGGTATCCACTGCACAGTACAACTGTGAACAACTGACAACTATAACTGTAACTGGCTGCTAACTGGTAACAACTGACTTCAAATGTCTTCAGCAGGCTCTTTTGTAGCCTAGCATATCTGTCACAACTATTCCAGTTCTAATTTTCATTTCATGTTTTGAAAATCAACCAACAGCTGTTTACTAAAGTTCCTTCCTGTATTTCAACCTCTGACAGTAACACATAGCAACTGTCAACATTCAGATGACATCATCTGCATATCAGCTGATTCTCAAACAGTCTGCATTTAGAATCTTCTTCACAAATATGTGCAGTTAGAAATGTAAAGGAACACTGCTCAAGACTTTAAAACATTCCATGCAAACAGATTATAAATCAGTATGTAAGAACGTATTTACAATGTCTTAGCTAGTCATGCTGGCATATAATACACAGGTTAAACTGAAATTATGCACAAAACTTCAGCCAGATATGCTACAGATGACTGTGTCTAATTTCTTTACATCCATCATGGAGTATATTGTTGAATGCTTAAACAAAATCAAGGTAAGAAGTATGGATTCATCTTCCAGGGTAGTTGTCACACTCTTGAAAGGTTATGGGAGTAAGCATGTATGTATATCTTGACAAAACTATACTAGCTTAGGTCATAGAGAAGTAGGTTTCCTATATCTGGTTGAATATATTCCATGATGATTCTCTTTCTGTCTCACTTTGCACAATATGCTTATGAGACTGATCATTCTGTTATTTTGTGGAGTCTGTGGAAAGCCCTTCTCTTGTTGACTGGGGCAAAAATAACCTACTTCTGTGTTTTGCAAAATGTTGTCAATAATGCAGAGTAAATTATACTGTATGGTTTTATCCTTACTCACTTCTCTGCAGGCACATAGGGTTTAACAGGTTTGTGCATCACCACATCAGTCCCTAAACAAACAGAATCATCTGATAACACTTTAGCAAAAGGTCTACTTGAATGCAAACTAGTTTACCTTTGATTTGGTTCCCTGGTACAAATAATATGAAAAGGTCAGTGTTTAGGGAAGATAGATTTAAATATACACCTACATTCAGATCCTATGTTTTCTTTTACACTTCCCTTCTGGGAGCTTTGTGTCTGACTTGTGAGGATGCAGCAATGTCTAAGAAGGTTTATACCATCCCTAAATGTTATTTTCCATTATCAGTTTATGCCAGAATATCACTGGATTTTGAGATGTGTGCTTCAACTAATACTGGAAGAAATTATACTGAGAAGGTAAACATTTTGACATATATTCTATTGAGGAAAATCTAACAAAGTTAGGCATTGAAAATATTTTGGTTATAGCAGCATATTTTATAGTCAGTTTCATAGATTATGAAAGGTTCTAGCTACATCCTTAGGCTTTCCACCCTGAAATTTCCATCTAAGGGATTTTTTTATTAAGCTTATTAGTTTAATTTTAATCATTTGTTTATTCCCAGTAGATAACTATCTGATTAGATTAAAGTATGGATCTACAATATATTCATAGAACAATATTTTATACGAACTGAATGCTGGTATATGCTGTGACTCTCACATAACCCTGGACTGGATTAAGCAGGTAATGACTGAATGTAACAATCAAATTCATCTGATACTATACAAGCAGCTAGAAATGCCTTCTAGCTACTAGGAAGAACTCCTTTACAAAAATCAGTAATGTTTTTTTAATCCCCAGGATACCAGGAAACCTGCATGTTGGCTAGATCAATGTATCCACTTGTTTTAAATGAACAGGAAAAAACTAGCAATTATAGCAGTTCTTTTTGGGGAAGAAATCTTTACACTGTTTCTCTTCCTTGGATTTCAATGGTCAATTGATACCTGTCTTTTGGGGGATATGCAGAAGCATGTATTTGCATTATTTCACTTATAAGTTCAGTTCTGTGAAGTATAGTTTGGCCTATATGCTTCTAGCTAACAAACTGAAGAAACCCTAGTAATCTTCCATTACATAACCTGATGAACTGATCCCCCTCCCCCACGCTTTAATATTATATCATTGACTTGTCTTGCTGGATTTATTTCCCAAATATAGGTTATAAAGTTTCAAAAAAAACAATTTACGCATTGATATACAGAGCAACTTTAGAGCTGCATATGGTTCCACATTATGATATGATGTACATTTACTTAAATAAAATAAAATGTTAACTCATTCTGATTCAATCAAATATGTTTAGATGAAATCTAATTTCAATTACTTTTTTCAGTGATTTCTGATTAGGTGAAATAAACTGTACCTACACACACGTAGATATATATATATATATATATATATATATATATATATATATATATATATATATATATATATATATATATATATATAAAGAGAGAGAGAGAGAGCGTGATCTATGTGAGATTATCGAAGTTCCAAAACTTCGAAATTTATATGGCTGAGACCATAAGATCGAAGATTTGGAATTTTGAACATTAAAAAAATCTATTTTTAACATTTTTCCAGGCCCCTCTGCACCCCCCACACCCCCTGCTAATTAAATATATCAACAATGAGATGGCACTATATTGTGGAAAAGGGCAAATTTTCCGTTCCGCCCTGTACTGTGATCTCCAGTCAAAACATGTGATGTAGGATATCACACCTGTATCAGCCTACATATATCCTTGCATTCTAGAGAATTTTTTGAAAAAAAAAAACTTAAAAAGCATAAGATAAACACTAATTCCTAGGACAACCACAAAGCATTCTATAGCTATGTCAAGAATCGCAATGGCAACACCCAGATCTGCTCTGAGTTACAGCACAAAGGCATGAAAATTACAGATCCAACTGATATTGCCAACATCCTGGCAGATAGGTTCAGTGCTAACTTTACCCCCCCCCCCTCACCCCCTAAAGAGCCCATATCTATACAGGAAGAATGCAGAGTCCCTGTAATCACAACTACGCAGGTGAAAGCTGCACTCTCTAAAGCCAAAAACACAGCATCCATGGGACCGGACAACATCCCAGGCTGCATTTTACATGAACTTCAGAATGAACTGGCTCCCCACTTAAGCACCATGTTCAATAATAGCCTTGCATCAGGCTTTGTGCCCACTGAATGGTGCACAGCAACAGTTATCCCACTCCACAAAGGGGGAGCCACCACTGATCCCGGGAACTTTAGACCTATTAGCCTGACAAGCCTGGTCTGCAAAGCCATGGAACTTATCATCATGGAACTCATAAACAAAGACATTGGTAACCTCCAAACTCTGGATCCCACCCAGTTCGGGTATGTGAAAGGCAGATCATGCTCCTGAACCTGATCGACTTCTTTGAGGCAGTCACCAAAGCCGCAGATGAGGGTAAAGTGGTTCACACAGCCTATCTTGACCTCGCCAAGGCTTTCGACACCATCCCCCATTCTGGAATTATAGCTAAACTCAATAAACTAGGCATAAATCCCTACATCACAAGATGGTTTGCCAACTGGCTCACTGACAGAACCCACACACTGTAAAAGTTGCAGAATCCAAATCTGACCTCAAACCAGTGACAAGTGGAGTACTACAGGGTTCCATCCTGGGACCGCTCCTGTTTGGTATCTACTTCTCTGAAGTGCAGGCTAACACAGAAGGCCTCTGGCTAATGAAGTTCGCAGATGACTGCAAACTAGGAGCCATAGTCAAGTCCCCAAATGATGTGAACATCCTACAGAAGGGCCTCTCTGTGACAGATGCCTGGTGTCAGAGCCATGGCCTCAAGCTCAATGCCAAAAAGTGCAGTGTCATCCCCTTTGGTAAAATCTCTGTACCCATGAACTACCACATAGGCAGCAATCTACTTAACACCGAATGCATGATAAGAGACCTTGGGACACAGGTGGACAGTAGTCTCTCCTTTGATAGTCACATCACCACAGTAGTCAGGAAGTCCTTCTACGTGGCACACCTCATCATAAAAGGGTTCTCGTCCAGGAAAAAAGAGGTCATCGTTACCCTCTACTCATCACTCATTAGACCCATTATAGAGTACAATGCCCCTTTTGGAATGTACCTCACAAGACATCTGCAGCAGCTGGAAAGGCCACAGAAGTACCTCACAAAGAGGATTACTGGACTCAAACAAATACCCTACACTGACCGCCTCAAAAAACTCCAGCTTTACTCCGTAGTATATCGCCTATTCAGAGGTGATCTCTGCCTAACATATAAAGCTATGTCAAACCCAGAGCTGTTGGACATGCTACACCTAAAGAAACCCCAATCCCTCCGAGCTACACGCTCTAGGGACCTAAACCTTGTCACCACAATAAACAGGACATGCTGGAGGGATAGATTCCTATCCCAGAGACTTCCCATGCTCTGGAACAGGCTACCCATCTATGTCAAGCAAAGTTCTTCATTAGCACTCTTCAAGAAAAATCTTGATGAGTGGATGGGAAATAGGAAATACACCCCGGGGATCACTTCTGTGTCTCTGCTCGTCAGTGGCACAGGAAAATAACTTTCTTGGGTGGCGTAAGCCAGGGAACCTTGTTGGCTAGGCTTGTGTAGGCCCTTGGGCCAATAGCCTAGTACCTACCTATGAACCTATGAACCTAAATGCAAATATTTTATGAACAAAATAATCTATTAAAATATACAACTACTGTTATCAGTAAGAAGTATTATTTATAGTGATAATATTGCATTCCAGTCTTTCCAAAAATACTGTAATATATCATAATGCACACAAACCCATATCTATATTTTTTGCTAAACTTTCACAGAAAGATTGTCATATCTTAGAAATGCACATCCTAAACATATATTATTAGAACACCCATATCTCCAGTACAGTGTGATATAACTGGACATTGACAATGAATGTTCATGTCTCCTACCAAGGTATTTCACACCATACCCCTAAACAGCATGTAGGTCTCTCATTTATGAAAATATGGATAATATATGGAAAACAGTGATTCATTCTATAATGCAGAACATACAGGATTAGCAGTCTTAGTGACATTTTGTTAATTACTCCTTGCTCTATTAATGCTGCCTGTTATTACCTGGTAAGTTACTCAGTTAAGGGAGTCAGATGCAAACAAGATCTGGACACCATAAGGAGCTATGGGTGTCACCTGGAAGTGTACAAAAAGTGATGTAGGCTTGAATGAGTTAAAGGAAAGATGGAAAAACCTAGGTATCTCTTGAGTCAATAGCTGCTTCGTCCAGACAGGGAACAAAACTGCAAGCAGAGGTTAGTTCTGCTGAAATAGAAGGAGAAAGTTCTGACTACAAGCCTGGCAACTTGTGTTCATTTAGGGAAAAAATGGGCATCTGATGGCAACAGCATGGGTAGGATTAGTGTGTCCATCCTCAAAGGAGGAGACGAATAAGGCCACCTTGTGACACAACCCCTCACATGACTTGGGGGCAGTCCTATGATGTGCCATTGCCTCAGCAAGCTGTGAATAGTTGAATGACATTCATGGGGAAGTGCAGCGCCTCATGTAGTAATAGAGTTCACACATCCCCAACCGAAGGGGTGGTGCTAGGGGCTTAAAATACCCTCAATGGTGGGATACTGGTAAAGAAATAAGTAACCCATATGGCTGCCTGGATGACTGCCCCTCTGGAGGGAGGAGGCTGGATGGTCAACAGGTACAGGGGCAAAAAGTATACAAAAAAAAACCTACAAGCAGATCCTATATCGGAAGCTGAACTTGCTGACTCCTCACTAATTTAAGTATAAAATAACTTTTTTTTTTTTTTATTTCTGGAAAGCCCTTGATTTTAACATACTAAAGTTTAATATTGAGGATTTTTGTTTTATGTGAGCTCCTTCCAGAAAGAAAGCTAAACAAGTTATAAACTCCCAGGTTGACTATAAAAAAACAGGTGCACAACCAATATACACACAGGACAGCAAAGAGAACTAATAAACAGTGTATGTCATGTCACATATGCATGTAGAAGACCAAAGAGATAGAATAAACAGGACCTGTTGTGTCATGGGAGAATTCAGTGTTTCAAATGTAATTCGACCCCCTGTGAGTCCAGTTCTTTGCTCTTTCTGTACGCTGGATAGATGTTTAAAAAAATAAATTGTTTGAGCTGTAGTTTATCAGCCCTACTGTTTTTTCATCAGTTCATATTTAGTTTGCATCACTCATGTGAAACCATTACCAAAACCTAAGGGTAAAAGCACTGTAGAATATGAATAATTAATGTAATTCTCAAGTACTGGTTACATGAAAAGCACATCACTTAGTCACAATGCAGCCCAAGTATTAATCACAACTTTATGACAGAACATGACGTCCACCTACCTGAATGAAACAGGAGGCTGCAAAGTGAAAGAATGAGGCAAAAAGACTTGTGATTTGAACTGAAAATGCATTTCATTGATTCACATTTCATAGAAAGTTTCAGACACACCAAATCTTCCTTCAAAAGTCTTCATTTTGCAGCGAGGCATCCTAACCACTGAGAAAAGAGAAAATATTACACGTATTGAATCACTGCTGGTGGATGAAAGCAAACACAAACTTCTAGATACGGACCTACAACATAAAGGTAGGTATTGGCAAGATGCGACTAATTTTTTAGACTAATTTGCCTTGTAATTTCTGTGATCCCTTCAATCTTAAACCACACCAGCAGGGATTGTCTATAGCATTATACGGCTTTCTATGAATTCTGACTCAACCAAATATGTTTAGATGAAATGTAATTTCAATTGATTTTTTTCTGTGATTTCTGATTAGTTGAAAATGCAATTAGGAGGAATGGAATGTACCTACACACACATGTATATCTATATCTATATCTATATCTATATCTATATCTATATCTATATCTATATCTATATCTATATCTATATCTATATCTATATACAGTGGATATAAAAAGTGTACACACCCCTGTTAAAATGCCAGGTTTTTGTGATACAAAAAATGAGACCACAATAAATCATTTCAAAACTTTTCTCACCTTTAATGTGACTGATAGCCTGTACAATTCAATTGAAAAACAAATCTGTTAGAGGAAAAAAATATAAAAAATAAAAAAAAGTACAATAAGCTGGTTGCATAAGTGTGCACACCCTTATACTAATAATTTGCTGAAGCACCTTTTATTTAATTACAGCATTCAGTCTTCTTGGGCAGGAGTCTATCAGCATGGCACATCTTGATTTGGCAATATTTGCCTACTCTTACTTGCAAAATTCCAGACCCTTAAGTTTGACTAGTCTTATCTGTAAGGCCATGGAAAGAATAATCATGGACCTGATAAATAATGACATAGGAAACCTCCAAACACTGGACCTAACCCAATTCAGCTTTGTCAAGGGCAGGTCATGCCTACTGAATCTGGTGGATTTCTTTGAGAAAGTCACTAAGGCCATGGATGAGGGTAAAACAATACATACCATCTAACGTGACCAGGCCAAGACATTTACACAATTCTCCACTCGGGTATTATAAACAAACTCACAGAACTATGCTTAAATCCCTATATCACCAGATGGATAGCCAATTCGCTCATGAACAGGACACATGATCAAACTAGGGGAATCCAGATCCAGCAAGAGGCCAGTTACTAGTGGTGTGCCACAGAGCTCAGTGTTGGGACCAGTCCTGTTCAGAATATACTCCTCTGAAGTCAAGGCTAATGTGGAAGGCCTCTGGATGAAAAAGTCTGCCAACAATTGCAAGCTGGGGGCAGTCACTGATTCCCTCAGTGATGTAGATATCCTTCAGGAAGGTCTGGATCAGACAAATGATTGTTGCCAGAACCATGGCCTAAAATTAAATGCAGAAAATGCATTAGTGTACCCTTTGTGAAGTCAAATGCCCCTCCAAATTACAACATCAATAGCACACCCCTAAGAGTAGACTCAGAGTGAGAGATCTAGGTACACAAATAGATAGTAGCCTGAAGTTTTACTGCCATGGGTCCACAGTAGTGAGGAAGTCCTTCTATGTTGCTCAACTTACAAGTAAATCCAGATGCAAGGAAATTATAGTTCCACTGTATTCAGCCCTCGTTAGACCAATAATCAAGTACAGAGTGCCATTTGGCATGTACTTGACTAGGCTCTTACAGCAGCTGGAGTGACCTCAAAGATTCCTTACAAAGAAAATGCAGGGCGTAAACAACATGTCCTATGCAGAGAGACTAAAAGGCCCTATCCCTTTACTCTGTCTACTACTGACTATTAAAAGGCGACCTATGCCTGACCAACAAGGCACTCCCAAATCCAGCCTTGATGGAGCTGCTACACATCTGCAAGTCAAACAGGAAGGTCACCCAATCTAGGAATCTAAACTTAGTGACTCAAACAAAATATTCTGGAGAGACAGATGTGTGTCTCAGAAATTCAGCTGTTTAATCCTCCTTGCCATCAGACCCTCAGAGAATCATGATAGTAACTGAACTTGGGTCACAATGAAGAACATGTCAGCCTTTCCTGTGAGCCACTGGGCATATAAGCAGCTGGATTTCTTTTATTGGCATATTTATAACTAAAATCAAATTAAACCAGGCTGAAAATAAAAAGAGCAATTCCTAAATGGCCACATGAATTCATTACAAGATCAACAGGTGGCATAAGTGACTGCTGATGATGAGGGCTGTAACATGTCTGAAGTGATCAGAATGTAACATAACCAGTTTACCAGGTAAACAGCAATGAGTCATCTGCAGTTTGACCTGTTTCTCTCAAATGAAGACAGTCAGATTTGTCTCAGTCCAGCATGTACAAAAGTTAAGAAGGTGACATCATCCTGACATTCCACCTTCTTTCATTCCTATTTCCTCTGCATATCTTTATTGCTCTTTCCTGAAAAAGGATAATGCACTCTTCAGCTAAATATTAAACTACTCTAGTAATTTACTGCATCTAAGCCTTTTTTCTGAATATCATTTAAATGAGTCCATGAGCTCATACATGTGTATAATTTAACATATTATTTTACAGTAAGCATACTTTTATAGTGCCTAAATATTTTACACAAACCTGAAAAGTACTTTCTTTTCAGTTGTACTAAAGTATATTACAGTTTTGTAGTGTTCCCAATTAAGTACCATCAGATATGGGTCTATATTAGAACCGCGAAAGTCCTATTCACCAAATACGTAAACACCAACACGTTACGCGAACCGTGAATACACTAAATGCCCTAAACCACGAAATTCAAAAACTTGAACCATCATACTTGTCCAACACCACCGCCCGCTACATACTACCTACCCAAACAAAATAAATAAGCCACATACATACACTAACCAAAACCCTACTTCTAACCCTAAACTAAACCCTACTTCTAACCCTAAACTAAATCTTGCATATACTACCATCTATGCACTTACCTTAACCTGCACCCTAAGGTCCGTAACTATCGCACACATACCCTAAGAAGCTATACCCAAACAAAATAAATAATCCTCACACATACACTTAACAAAACCCTACTTCTAACCCTACACTAAACCTCACATACATTACCATTTGTGCACTTACCTTAACACGCACCCTAACCCTAAGGTCCGTAGCTATCGCACACTTACCTTACAGAGCTATACCGCAGAAGGGCCAACCATGATGATTCGACATTTCAGATTTCGCACTTCAGGACGATCGATGTTTTCGCTGTTCGATGAATACATGTTGACGTTTCCGTATTCGGGTAAGTGGACCTTCACAGTTTTAATAGGGAACCTCAGATATTATACAGTGAGAAGTAACATTTAATAATTGAACAAAAGCACATTTTTTCAGGTTTTATATGAAGTTTTACCACAAACTGAGAGGTATGAATTTGCCCATATGCACAGGATTGTATCAGGGATCATATCTAAACACCGGGATTAGGGGTAGCAGTTGTTTAAGCCCACATATAGGCAAGAGGGTTACCTTGTCTTATTCAATCTGTATGCACTCGCAGATTAAAGGAGGATACTGTAGACAGGAGACATGGGGGCATGTGCAGTGGCTTGAGATGGACATGACTGTATACATTAATGAAATATCGCCATGCAAATGCTTTTATCATTCTTTGCAGTCAGTTTTGTTATGCCTACCTATACCTCCATTTGTCTAGTTGTTTTCCTGTTATATCCAAAAAACTATTGCTTAATGTGCTAACTTTTTCCAGCTTATACACATCAATTATTCTTACTAAATTTCATAGGATCATGGGATCATGGCAAATCCAAGGCAGTTGAGTCACAAGACCATCTACTCATTGTCAATAGCCCCCTTCATGTTGCCCCCCCCACACACACACACACAAGAAGTGCAAAGCAGGTCAGTCCCGGAATAAACTTTTGGGTATCTATCCGATCTCCCAGGTTTAATTTGAAAGATGTAAGGGCGTCATTTTTTAAACCTGTGGAGGGGTTTACTCTGTTCCATAGGTGGGGTAGGCACAGGGTAATACATCTGTTTCCCTAGCACATTTTATCTATGTAAAGATTTAAATCCCTAGTACTGATAGTCATGGAGCAAAGCTATAGGAGATCAAGAAGAAGGGTGTCCCTTATGACATGCAAGGCATAGGTCACTCTGAACACGCCTGTAACTAACAGTGTAAAGAGATGTCACTTCAAGCATTTCCTGTCAGCTCAGAGACTTTAGGTCATCAGTCTTTTGGTTTGGAAATTTTGAGGCCTTTCCAGTTTCTTAATATGTCTTGGAAAGTGACACCCTGAAGGGGATGTTGTTCTTATTAACTAGTCTAATTAGGGCTCCATACTGAGGGATGATAACTTCTTTTGATCTAGAAGATAGGCCTTTTGATATTAGTGGATTAAATACAAATATTTTCTGACTACTGTTGCTACATGCAGGTTTAAGGAAAGGGAATTATCATTCCAGGTTCCAGGATCCCTGACTTTGTTATCATATTGCAGTGAGATTTTGGTCATACTGTACATTGAGGGAGGCAGCTATTAACCAAATTTGACAATAGTACACTTTTTTGCATTTAATTTTAGCCCTTTTGCCATAAACCACTTGTTTCTGGGGATTAGTTCCTTCTGTAATGAAGTTGTATCAGAGGGAAATTTGACAATAACATGCAGTTTGCAATCATCTGCAAACTTAGTTAGCCAAAGGTCCCGAGTCCCAGTCTGGAGATCAGAGAAGTATTTGTCAAGAAGGAGGGTCCCAGTACTGAGTTCTGGCTAACATCACTACTCATTTTTGCACTTTTCTAGGAGGTACTCATCATCCTAACAACATGGGATCTATCTTTCAAACATTTGGCAATCCATCTTACCACATATTGATCTACTTGTAAGGCACTTAACTCATTAATTATGTCAGTAGGTGGTATAGTGATGAATGCTTCGGCCAGATCCAGATAAGATGTGTGAACAGAATGATTCCTGTCTACAGCCTGTATGACCTTCTCTAAGAAGTTAACTAAATTAAGTAGGCAGAATATCCCTTTGACAAAGGCATACTAATGTGGGTCTAGCCCAATATGGTTTTGGTGTCATAGTTTATGAGTTCAGATATGATGCATTCCATGGCTTTACAAATCGAAACTACTCAGTATAAGGGGTCCTTAGTTTACTTAGTAAACTTTATTGTCATTTAGGACCACACACACATGTAGCCTAAACAAAATTTCATGCATCAGTTCCTTCTTGAGACTGCAAACAGAAAGTAAAACAACACATACAAGTAACATATACAATCCTACTCCAAGTACCTGTACAAAAAAGCAGAAAAATTCCAATATTTAAATACAGAATAAGTATATCCTCCCCTAAGTTATAATAACTGCCCCATTTAAATAAAAGACACATTACAGATTGCAGATTTAGGGACAAATCCTGTAGCTAAGCTTAGTTTCAACAATTTATAAAATGAAACAAAAAATTTAAAGAGGGGTTTCAGAAGGGCATATGTGATTCTTTTTGTATTAGGCATGCAAGTAAATTATCAGGTTCCATGACACTAGTATTTTTGGTCTTAGAGACAAGTTTTGCTGTCTGTTTATGTGTGATATTAGGAGGAATAAGGGATTTGGGAGTCTGTAGAATTAAGATAGCTGTTACAGGGTTAAAGTTAGTGCAACATTTCTCTGTTAGTATATTTGATATGTCTACTGGGTTTGAGCGAGTGGTACCCTGACACTGCTAGGTGTTATTTCTTGGTTTCCTAGTGTCAGTTCAAAATGGGTTGTAATTATCCTTGGCTTCAGAAGCTAATTTAAGTTCATGATCTGCCTTACTATCATTGATAATTGCTTTTGGTTCCTTACTGATATTATTGATGCATACTTTAATATGAGAAGTTTTAGATCTGTTGTATTATACAAGATGTTATTTTTCTTGCTATAGAGTTTATTTAAGCTGGTGGACCACTAGGATGGTTTGTTCTTCAACTTTCCATTATATTTGGATCTAGTAGTTGCATTCAGGTATAGGCACTGATCCATGTGGGACTAGAACTCCTTTGTATAAACAGCAGCTGTCTCAGTTTCGGGTCTGTTGACATTACAAGTAAATCTGGATATCTCATCATTGAGTTTGAGGCAGTTTGTCCCTTTGAAATCTTTGAATTCAGAATTAATAATTGCAGAAGTTTTAGAGATTTTGAAAGAGAAGGTTATGGTCAGACTTAACTAGAGATGAAGAAACGGGTGTGGCACATGTAGTGGGTATATTGATTAGGACTAGGTCAAGAACATTATGTCCTGTAGCTGGTTTGTTAACCATCTGTTCCAGGGAATTTGTATGCATTAAGTTTAAAAATCTATGGGCATACCCATCTTTGGAGGTAGGGGTGCTCCAGTTTATTGAGGATTCATTAAAATCTCTCACTAAAAAGGTGTTCCTGGTAAAAGGTAGTTCCTCAAGCACATTTAGGAATCTTAAGTGGTTATCAGGGAACATAGAGGGTGTTCTCTAGCAGGCTATAAGTTGATTGTCTTGTTCAAGATAAGTTGGAGTTTAAGGAGTTCAATTTATGGGTCTTTGGGTGATGCAGCCCTTGACAAATATGGAAGCACTTTCACAGTTTCTATCGGGCCCAAATGCATGGTAGAAGCAAAACACAGGTATGGAGGAAGTGTTAGCTTTACACTGCTGCACAGAAATGTATGTGTTCAAGTTGTAGGAGACCCTCAGGGTCAGGCAATTTGTTAAGACTTTTGGTATTGAGAAGGGCCACCCTGGTATAGTCTGACTTTGTGGTCAGAATGGCTACCCTGATATCTGATACACTGGGATGTCATTTATCCAGATTCTGCTTAAAAAAGACACTATGGGAGCATCAAATGATTCAGACAGTCTGCAGAAGTCATGAAACAAGAGGTGCAGGCCATTTTTGGTGAAGAAGTTGGACTATCAATCACCTCACCCCAAGATGACACTTACTGGACATCCTTAGAATGATATCAACTACCACGCTAGTTGTTGAAGACAATCATCATTACTTGGTATATAAGTATATAGGTATCATTATCAGTGAAGTTTGTGCTCCCCTCCTTTGAACCATGTCATCTTAGGTGCCTTGCTTGCATTAGATGCATGCATGGTGAGATCTGACATATCTCTCTGCACATGCTTCAGAGTTGTGTGCCCCAAGTCATTCCCACCCATGTGGGTTACCACTAGGTCAGAATCATATTAGTTCAGTGAGAGGGACTTTATAGCCCTTGTAATACTATGGATCATGGCACCAGATCTAAATGCTAATTTTCTGCATTTTTTTTTTTCAGTTTTCTTAAGCAATATAGTATTTCATTTTTGTATCTTTAGGTAGGAAATTCAGTAAACCAATATTCAACATTATGAAAAATAGCATGCAGTAAACATTGCTATGGAAAATCACTGAAAAGAAGGAGGCATACAGGGAAATTGGATAAGCTTGAAGACACAAAACTGAGGTCCACCTTGCAAAAAGCACTGCAGAGTGTGCTAGCCTTGCAGAGGTTGAAGGAAGAGAAGTTGTGGAAATAAAATTCACATCTTCATGACTAAGAAATAAAGGACCTGTGAATGGCGAATAAATCTTATTTTAAGGAAAGTGTTGTGTGACCTCTTCATTAAGAAGAACTGTATTTGCAATTGGTGAGGGGGCAGGTAGTGACAGAATTATAAGAGCACTTGTCAGCCTTATAGGATACTGCCCTACAAAAGGTCACTGACAAAATAGAGGCAATGATAGGTTCAATTATGATGCACTACTGAACATTTCTGGCATGGGTGGGGGAAAAGTTCATTAGCAATATATACTGACTATAACAAACCAGGCACACAGGATTAAAGCCATTTATAAGTATCTGTGAAAAGAATAAGGACAACTTATGGGAGGCTAAAGGTAAGCCATGGCACTGGTTAGGTCTATGAATATCTGTTTAAATGTCAGCTGGATAGATCCAATGAAATCATAGTTCCCTTTTTATGGGATATTTAGGAATACTAAGCTTGGGTACTAAGTGAATTGACTACAGTCGCAAAATATATAGGAGGAGATGAGCAGATTTAAACCCAGATGTTTATCACTGTGTTTCTGATCTCTAGCTGCTGTGCTCTGCTATCTCTAAAAAATATGAGATGTCTAAAGTCAAAGGCTAAGTAGATGAGGCTGTTACCTGAGACAACGAATGAGCTTGTGATGTTTTTTTGGAGAATTCATCCTGAAAAGACATGAGAAGATAGAAGCTGTTAGGATTAGAATGTTAAGTAAAAGGAATCTGTAGACTTTGACAAAGACCGTGAGAAAATATATGTCAGCAGTTCATGGATTAGAAAGCTCGCTTCTTTTGTGGAAAGGTAGAGATGTAGCAGTTTAGCTTGTCTGAAGAATACTGTCCTCCTCCATTCATCACTTTGGCCATTCCTGCACTTGGCCATGGCATGTGACAATCTTACTGTTTATTTATTTTTTCCTTCATATGCAGGTTGACTTCTTTCATCATGCATCTTTTATTGCTGCCCCACTGGATCTCTGCTGTTTCCCCAAATCCCTTCCATGTAATTTTTAGATAACCTATATCAATGCTCTGGATTCTCCTTGATGGGCTTTATCACAAATCCAGACTTTAGTATTATCTGGAACTGTACAATGACTGCTGCTAGGGATAGCACTTGTATTACGTAACACTGCATCTTAGAGAAATCACAAAACTCCCAAAGGGGTACTGCATTTCCCAAACTGCTAGCTGTACTCAGAGTTTTGACTGCTTCTGGCAAAAGAGCTTTTTCTTGATTAACTGCCCCTTTCCTAAAATAGCTTTCTACCAGACCTGGCTTGCGTGATCTACCAGCTGCTGAATAAATGTGAATGTTGTTACCCTGAAAAGTTAAGGTTCATGCAGGATAGGTGTTTGTTAAAGCTGGTACAATTACAGTGTCCAGCATCACTTCATCTTATGTATATGTCTGGTGTCTCTGATTGCTCTGAACTTTGTTTAATTTCCAGATAAGGTTTATATCATGTACTGTAGTTGCAATTATGCATGGAAAAGGGTTGCTTATGCCCAACGTACACACTAAGTTATCCGAAGTAAAAATACGTGCAATGGAGAGTCTGTTAGAAAATAAAGTTTGCTTTACCAACTCAGTGTGTCCTTTTCTGTACACTGGGCAAGTTTCAGAGCTCATGTAGCCAATAGCTTACTGTCCTATCACAGGGCACCAATGATTATGCTGTACCTGTTACAGGCAGTCCTGAATTTTGTCACTTTGACCAACAACTTCTTTAGACAGGCTGTTTCATATTGCTTTCACTTCTTAGTATAACAGTGCTTCATCTAGTTCCTTCAACAGTATCCACCACACACTCTGCTGTCATGGAAAGCATTAAATCCCTAAAGATACTTAAAAGTTGTCCTGTATTTTCTTCAACTGTATGCATATTAAATTCTTTATGTTATTTGCCTGGTGCAGTTTTTGCTATCCTCTTTTGAACTGCGTCATCCTAGGTATATTTCATAAAGACAGGTTTTCAAATAAGCACATAATGCACTCCAGATGGGATCTAAAAAACAACTTGATGGAATTACAGCTTTGTCTTTCCTGATGGTGAAACTGCTTCCTAAGTACCATAATGTGCCACCATCCTCTCTCACCTCTCTGCTTTCCTCATCACACCTGATTGCAGTTTCCCATGACTTATTTATCTTAGGGTCAGGTAATGAAGTTTCCCAGATTTTCTTCCAAAATGGTTGCTGCTGCTGCCATTTTGTCTCCATCCGTGAATATGCAGAAGCATAATATAAGCAATGGAAAAAAGTCAGTCGTCTGTTAAGATCATTTGCTTAAGAAGGTAGGTTACTACATGTCTTAACCTCTCTTTCTATGTTCTTCTCATCTCACAGAATTGTTCTCACTGATCCCCCTCGCCTCTGTCTTTATCCTTATTACCTCAAATTTTTAGCCTTTCATACTTCTCTGTGTTTTCTTTCTTTGTACTTCTCATCCTAGCCATCTTGTGCAGAATGTGATATTCCTAGATCACATTCCCACATTTCCTATAATGTCTATCCTGCAGATCACACGTTTAGATCTGACTATCTTTTCTTGTATTCCACTACCCTCACTTTCTGATCATAACTCTTAACTAGTGGAAATGGAAGACAGAAGTAATGATTCAATGAATGTGCTAAGAACAGTGGTCAAATGTGTGATAAAAAAGATTATAATACTGCGAATAGTTACCTGTCAAACAATGTCACTTACATTCTTGATGGTGGGAATGTAGAGGTTAAAATGCATGGCCCCCAACAAACGGTATATAAGCTCTATTCTGTAAATCCAAAGGAATAAGGTATTGTGTACAACAAAGGCTACATGGCCACAAATACAAGAAAGTTAGCAACTCAAAAGTCAAAGACTTTTCACAGAGGGAAGAATAGCCCTAAAGCAAACAACATACTAAAATAAGAGGTAATCAGAGAAACATGGGAATAAAGGAATCAAAGAAAAAGGACATATAACAGAATCCTTAGAAATCTAGAGACCAGACTAACATCACTCTTTAATTATATTAAATTAACACAGAAACTCTGACTTATAAGTTGAAAAAGGGTATCTATACTGACATGGAAATCGGGATGATTTCTTCGAACCAGTACAAGAACTAAAACATGAATACTGTCACTGAAAGATCCTAGATAATGACATTCTATCCTGGTGTTAATGAAATGTGTGTGAAAGATAAGCTTAAAAGAATAGGCTCCTTAATGTCCTCAGGCCTGGAAAGCTTACTACCTAGAGATTAAAAATAAATACAGTTAAGACACTAAGTGTATCCAGTAGTAAGTTAATGACCGCAACCTTAAAATGACGACAAATGTTATTAAACTGGGGAACAATACCAAACACTACACCTAAAATTGCATCATTTCTTGGGAAAATGATACAAGATACAGTCAAAGATATGAGCTCAATGAAGCATTGTCCTTAAAATTGTTTTTTTCATCTCAGGAATATCGATTCAGATTATCTGGGTTCATAAACAATACAGTTGATGAAGGGTTCTTTCCTCACATGATTTTCTTTGATTTTTTTTAAAGCCTTGGCTTATCAGTGAGCAAATCTATATTCTGAGTGACACATAATTTACTGCATAACTATTTGGTTGTATGAAAGAAGTGTCTTTGTAAAGTTCAGTCACCCACAGACAGGTGAATGGGATATATATCATTGTGCTAACATGCCATTCAGTTATTTTACCCAAAATGCCTGTACCTCGTTAGTCACATGATCATCAGGCAGTCATAATCCCAATAAGGACCAGTGTCAGCCTTGTAGATTATATATCCATTTTTAGAGATTTCATTAAAAGATTCTAATATACACTAGAAATACACTTTTACTGTTTCACATCACTTATAATTACTGCATTACTATTTATTCCCTAATTCAAAACTACCACCTGGAGAAATTCAGTAATAAACCACAAAGGAAGAACCACAGACTTGACAAACTACACAGCAAAAAGGAACAACTGCACTCCCACTATAAAGCAATTCCCCAAGCAACTAAGCAAAAACAGGCATAATCTAGCCAGCTAAGGGGTATATAAAAATCCACAAAAGTGAGGACACTTATGAACTCCGACTCAATTTAATGACTGATAATAACAGTATGCTTTTTGACAGCTACTTGTGAATTTTTGGTGCTTTTTACCTCTCTACCTGCTGATTATCAAGCCTCAGTCTATTGGACTTGAACTCCATGTTTTCTCTAGCAATGTGGAATCCCCAGATCTCCTAGGGTGATAGCCACCAAGACTGATATTCATTCAGGCAGATATTGGGGAGCATGTGCTGTCACTGGCATCCTGAAAATGAGAACATTATGTAAGTTCTTAACCCTAAGCCTAGGTAAGGGAACAGGCTGTCAACATCACTGCAAAGATCAAACTCCTGATCAAACTCCTGAGTACTTACCACTGAGGGCTACCAAGAGACAATAGTTTGGTGAGCCATAAACCCACTCCCAGGACACCCCCAGGACACCCAATGCAATGCTGTCCCTCCTCCGAAGGATTGTGGCTGTATGCATCACAATCTGCCTTGTCCACTCCCCTGGCGGGGCATGCCCACAGAGCCATTAAGTGCATAGTTAGGGCTCTTTCTTTCTATGTCACCAGCTCTGGTGGCTACCTGTGGACGTTTAAGGGTAATCTGAGATGTCTCAGAGTGCTTTAGAAGCTAGTCATTGCTTTCAGCCACTCTCTTAAGTAAAATGGAAACAATGTGACTTTACTGTTCAAAGTGTGTTTTAAAATGTGGTTGTAGCACTAAAGATACAGTGGTCTGTTGTTCTGGAATGATGGATTCAAATCTGGCTAAGAGTAAAGTGGAACTGTTTTTTGATGAGCAGATGGAGTGTAATTGGTACCCCACTGATGCGTATGTGGTACCCCACTGATGCTGAGCCTCAGACCAGAGAAAAGAACAATCAGTAAATGGTGATGAAGTTATGAAAAGCACATAGGGAAGCTGTCCTGGAGGTATTCTGGCAGCAGATGAAAGTTGTCTCAACTTCCAACTTGTGCAAAGCAGCTCAAGTTGCATAGGCATGGTTCTAGAGTGCCTAAAAGACCATTATAACCCTGTGATGCCCTTCCCACAAAGAGTGGCTAATGTGCAAAATAAGTCCACAGAAATAAGCAGTTAAACAGTTTATAATGACTAGAAGATGGCTACACTGGAAGATGAAGCAAGGCACAGAATTTTGTGCTTGAGTGGGATTGTGAGAATGAAGAAGGATTTGACTGACTACAGTCTGTGAAAACCATGACTGGGAACTGGACTGAATTCTCCAAGATGTCACTGGGTGCTGAAAATACTATTGCCTGTAGACTGCCATTATCAGTAGCCAGCAGGGCTTACAGGTGACCAAAGGTATCCCAGTTATGTTTGTAACTTGACAATATGAGAAGGAACAGCTTGTGATAAAGTTTGGTGACCTTGTACAAGAACAGTAGTTGATGGAAGACTTGTGTTTGTCAATCATGATTTCACAGAGACTCCAAAACAGAAAATGGCTAAGTTTTCTGCTACCATAAAATAGTGTTGATTGTGCTGAAATCCAAGTTGGCTTTTGCAGTGGTTCTGAATGTGTTTTTTTTTTTCTACAGGGGTGTACCTGTTTATCTCAGCTCCATCAATGATGGTTAGGTTAAAAGAGTTGCTAAAATTACTGGATTACGTCAGCAACAAATCTGTGGCAGTGGAACACGATAAATATAATGGTTGCCTGGATATTAATGAACTAAAAGGAAAACATTAGCCAGAGCCTGAGCAAGAAGAAGGCAAGACTGTTGTATATAAACTGTGGAGCATGAAATGAGAAGAAGAAAGTTGCATGGCTAATTCAGTGGGCACTGAACATTGGGGAAGTAATGGCTATGGAAGCTAAGTGCAGAGTAGTGAAGCCAGGGCTACATAATGGAAACTATGTGATGTTCTTCGTCTCACATTGCTGCAGTCATAACCTGTGGGTAGTCCGCTGTCCTCGGTCGGCCCGAATACCAAAGAGCTAGGCTGGCGTCGGTCATTGTCGCCTAGAGCTGACGTCAGTACGTAGTAGTAATTAAGCGCATGACCGACGCCATATCCTCAGTCTTTCTTGCCGTGTGGTCTGAAGCAGAAGCAGCGTTTGCAAGTGCCGTTCGGCGTCCTGAAATTTTCATTTATCGAGTTTCAGACCGAAGACCAAGTTGGGCTAAGTACTCTGTTGGGAAAATTTTTGTCTTTTCTTGCCTCAGTTATCCGGATGTCAGAAAAAGTTAATAATTGTATTTCTTGTGGGAAACAGACTCCTCATAGGGATTATCATTCTTTCTGTATTCCCTGTTTGGGGCCTGAGCACGACGTGGTCGGGTGTCGCTTTTGTGCTAGATTTAATAAGCGCACCATTAAACGAAGATTAGACTGTGCCAGGCTTGTTTTTGGTAAACGGTGTAACTATAACATGCCGTCGGATCCTCCGACGCCCGCTACCGCTAAAAAGCGTAAGGATAAATCTTTAAGGTCTAAACCGGATGAGTCGTCTGTTGTGGACGCCGGTTCTACGGAGCCTCCGGTTGAATCTGTGGATCCTGCCGAGGGTTCGGCTGAATCCCAGGGGGAACCTTTACTTTTACAGGAGTTGGCCTCTCAGGAGTTAGGCCAGGCTGAGGGTGCTTCTCAGGTGTCTGTAGTTCCAGCTTTACAAAAGGTTATTAGGCCTTCTACTTCAGTGGCTAAAGGCCATGCTAAGGCCAAACCTTGTCCTGTGGGCCCTGGTCATACTTCTAGCTCTCCAGCCCCTGTTCCTAAAAAGCATATGTTGAAAATGGCAGAGGACTTGATTACTTTGATCAGGGGTTCTATGTCCCCCCCAGAGAAGAGGCCTAGGGTGGAGGCAGATTTAGAGGGAATGGATCATTCCTCTGACTACTCTGAATCCTCAGCTGAAGAAATTCAGGATTTCCCTTCTTATTCAGATTCGGATGCAGAGGACTCCTGTCTGTCTGCTTCTCCTCCAGAGGATTTTTCTTTTTCTGAGACTTTACATTCCATGAGGGAACATTTCAAGTGGGAAGGTCAAGATTTTTCAGATTCTCGGAAAAGGCTTAGGAATTTTGTTTCTGCCACAACATAGGCCCTTGGCTATTCCTCCTGTCTTAGATGTTGTTCAGGATGTTTTTTCTGAATCTTCCCTTAATCCTGATTCTTTGCCTCCGGCCCCTGTTAAGCCTGACAGGTATTACAGAGTTCCAGAAGCACATAAGTATTTGTACAAGAGTCCTAGAGCTGATCTGGAAACTATTATTCAAGGTCCGAAGGGTGTTAGGGCTTCTGTGGCTAAGAATCCAGTTCCTTTGGATAAGGATTCTAGAGCGTTAGATAGGTAGGGGAAAAAAGTGTATACCTCCTCTACGTTAGCTATGAGGGCTTTGAATTGCCAATTTCATATGCTGAAGTATCAGAATTTTTTGTTAGGCCAATTGAAATCTAAGGTGGATGCTTTATCTGAGGGTATAGAGTGTAAGGAGCTCCAGGAGTTGGTTCATGCATCAGATCAAGTTGGCAAACATTCTCTGCAGTGTGGTTTTGATGCTCTTCAGGCTTCATCCAGGGTGGCTGCTACAGGTTCAGTTCTTCGTAGACATGCCTGGCTTAAAGATCAAAATTTGTCAGAGCATGTTAAGGCTCGGATTTTGGATGCTCCTCTTCAATCTGAAGTACTTTTTGGCCCTCCTGTGGAATCAGTTTTGAAAAAGATGGAAGATAAGGCTAAGTCTTTGCAGACGGTCAAGGATTTTATGCAGGTGCAGCCCCCTAAGTTTAGTAGGAATTGGCCTGCTAGAGGATGGTCTTATCCTTCTTCTGATTATCAGTCTAAGGGCAGGTCTAGACGTGGAAGAGGCAGGGCTCACGCTCAGGGTTCTTTCAGGCCTAGGACTTGGAGCTCTCCTGCACAGTCTTCTGATGAGGGCAGGGGTCAGCCCTTTCGTAAGCAGACCCAATGACCTGTATCTTCTGCTGCCAGACCCTTCTTTACTGGCAGCTCCTCTAGGAGGAAAGTTGGGACTTTTCAAACAAAACTGGAATTTGGTCACCCAGGACCAATGGGTGTTGGATGTAATAAATCGAGGTTACAAGTTTTATTTTCACACTTTTCCTCCTTTCAAAGGCATGCCGGATGTGCCTCCTCAGCAAAGGCTGGAGGCTCGGAGCAAATTTCTCTGCTTTTGCAGATGGAAGCAATTCAGGTGGTCCCTCCGTCACAAGTAGGCCTAGGATTTTATTCCCGTCTTTTCCTAGTGCCAAAGAAAGGAAACACTTGGAGGCCAATTCTGGATTTGTCCATTCTCAATACCTACCTAGACATTCCAAAGTTCAAGATGTTAACATTACAACAACTTCTGCCTATGCTAGGCAAAGATCACTGGATGGTAACTCTGGATCTCAAAGAGGCCTATCTTCACATCCCTATCAGGCCCAGTTGCAGGAGATTCCTGAGATTTCGGGCTGGTACTTCGCATTATCAGTTCTCTGCATTGCCCTTTGGTTTATCTACTGCGCCCAGGGTATTCACAAAAGTTCTGGCTCCTGTGATTGCTTTCTTCAGACAGAGAGGAATACATATTTACCCTTATCTGGACGATTGCCTGATTCTGGCTCAAAACAAAGACATATTACTACAACATCTCAAGTATGTAATGGCAGTTTTAAGGTGCCTAGGGTATTCTGTGAACGAAATAAAGTCCAGTCTAGTACCCTCTCAGGACATGTGATTTCTGGGTGTGAGACTGAATACAGCTTCTCAGATGGCATTTCTGACCCCGGACAAACAAAGAACTCTTCATCTTTACTTCCAGCAGTTATCAGTAATGTCCAGGCTGACTGCAAGGACAGTCCTTCAAGCCTTGGGGTTCATGGCATCTTGCATTCTAGTACTTCCCAATGCCAAACTGCATATGAGGAAGCTACAATGGTATCTCAAAAGTGTGTGGACTCAACACTGCCACGGTTTGGACACTGTCATTCGGATTATACCTTGCATCCAGAAGGAATTCTTGTGGTGGGCTCAGGAATGTCAGGGACTCTCTGTGACCCGACCAGAGGCGAGTCAGATCCTAATGACGGATGCCTCGGACTTGGCTTGGGGAGCACACTTCAAAGGGAAATGGATACAAGACATGTGGCCTCCCAAACTACTACATTTGCATATCAACATGAAGGAGATGTTAGCAGTTCAATTTGCTTTGATGGCCTTCAAGGACCTGCTTCAGCTGGGACAGGTGTTGATTCAAACAGACAACACAACAGTCATGTGGTACATCAACAAGCAGGGGGGAACCCATTCCTACCCTCTTTGCAGGCAAGCAATGATTTTGTGGGAGACTGCTCTGAGTTTTCGAATCAATCTTCAAGCATGGTTTCTGCCAGGAGCTCAGAACTCCCTAGCAGATATATTGAGCAGGCAAATTGTGGATCCCCACGAGTGGAAACTGGATCCTCAGGTTTTCAAACAATTGACTATGGCTTGGGGAACTCCAGACATAGATCTGTTCGCTTCTCCACTGAATTTTCAACTTCCAAAATTTTGCACAAAGATGTTCCACCCAGATGCTTGGAAAGTGGATGCTCTATCTTTCAGTTGGAACAACCTTCACGTTTATGCTTTTCCTCCTCTGCCTCTTCTTCCCAGGGTACTCTTGAAAGTCAGGCAGGACAAGCCTTGCATGATTCTAATAGCACCAGATTGGCCACGTCAGCATTGGTATCCTCTGCTGAGGAGTTTAATCCAGGAGCCTCCTTGGCTTCTGCCACAGGTTCCTCATTTGTTGTCCCAGTCAAACAATCATTTTCTCAATGTTCAGGTGCAGTCCCTCCATCTGACAGCCTGGCGTATTCTGTGATGGAGCCAGTTGGGTCTCAGCTTCCTCAACAGGTTTTGAATGTCATTTTGGAAGCCAGGCGGCCTAGCACTAGAAAAGTTTATGCTTATAAATGGAAGAGATTTTTTCTCTGGAGCACTGCAAAGAGTTTTGATGTTTCAGTGCCTAATTTGAGTTTTGCACTACAGTATCTTACTGAATTACTGGACAAGGGTTTGTCATTCTCTTCTGTGAAGGTTCATGCTGCAGCCATTTCTGCTCACTATGATTGTGACCCTCCTTTATTTTCTCATCCTTTGTTCAAACAATTTCTTAGAGGGGCAAAGAATATAAAACCCCCACGTAGAGCTCCTACTCCTTCCTGGGATCTCAATTTTGTTTTGGAGAAACTTACTTTACCTCCTTTTGAACCTGCAGCTACGTCTGAACTGAAGTTTTTGTCCTGGAAGACTGCTTTTTTGTTGGCCATTACTTCTGCTAGGAGGGTATCTGAATTGCAGGCACTCATGGCAGTTGAACCCTTTTTGATATTTCATAAGGATAGAGTTTCCTTGCGGACTAACCCTACTTTTATGCCTAAAGTGGTTTCTAATGTGGCCTTGAACCAGTCTATTAATTTGCCTACTTTTTATGCTGATCCCCAAAATAAAGGGGAAAAAGTATTGCATTCTTTGGATATCCACAGGCAGTTACATTACTATTTGAACAGAACTAAGGAGTTCAGACAGACTCAACAGTTATTTGTTTCCTTTGCCTTGAATTCACAAGGGAACGCTGTTTCAAAGCAGACTATTTCAAAGTGGATTGGTCATTGTATTACTTTTTGTTATTCTCATCATGGGAAGGATGTTCCTGCTGGGATCAGACCTCATTCTACTAGGGCTACTGCCACTTCTACTGCTTTTCTAAGGGGTGTGGCTACTAAGGATATTTTGGAGGCAGCTACTTGGAGTTCAGTACACACTTTTACTAAGCATTACCATCTCCCTCTTTATTCCAAGTCCAGGGCTGGGTTTGCCACTGCAGTTTTGCAGGGCATGTTAGCAGCTCCTAATGCTTTGTAGTTTGCCAGCCTCCCTTTTCCTTTGCTTTGGGATTCTACCCACAGGTTATGACTGCAGCAATGTGAGACGAAGAACATAGTACAGTTTTGTACCTACCATAAATGTAGATGTTCGAGGATCCACATTGCTGCAGTCCAATTATCCCTCCCTCTTTCCCCTCTATAGTTGTGGTTGCTGGGTTTCTTTTTGGGGATTCTCTTTTTTCCACACTGATGGCTGTTGGGCTTTTACTACTTTAGTTTTGGCCTTCATTTTTAGGCCTTCTGACATCTGGGGCAAGAAAGACTGAGGATATGGCGTCGGTCATGCGCTTAAGTACTACTACGTACTGACGTCAGCTCTAGGCGACAATGACCGACGCCAGCCTAGCTCTTTGGTATTCGGGCCGACCGAGGACAGCAGACTACCCACAGGTTATGACTGCAGCAATGTGGATCCTCGAACATCTACATTTATGGTAGGTACAAAACTGTACTTTTTGTTTTTATTTTAATTTGTTTTTAATGCAGCTACCCAGTAAATAGGCTTGGGTTTGCTATAACAAACAGCCATTCAAGCGGGACAATAGTACTCAAGCAGAGGTGCATCTAGTATGTGTGACTTTTCTTAGGGAAAGTTCATTTAACTAAACTTGGGGCTCACACAACAAACAGTCTTCAGTGGGGAACAAATGATGCTCAGCTAGTTGTCAGCTGGACTGCTTGTTGTTCTAAGTTGCCATCCGTAAGCATAATTTGAAATGTATGTAGTTATTTGTTAGTCGATATTGAACTGTCTAAAGTTATTATGTAATGAAAACGGGGTTCTGTGAACAAAAGTGACTTAACAACTGCATATGGGGTGCTGCCCAGGGCACACATAAAACTGACATTTCTGTTTCTTCAAATGTTATGGTGCTTCAAAACTACAAGATTTATGTTCTGGATGGTGGCTCCTAATAATATCATCAAGAGCTCTGAAATACTGCTCTGCAGGAGGTTTGATTCTGCATAAAATAGCTATATCTATGCATATATATATATATATATATATATATATATATATATATATATATATATATATATATATATATAGATAGATATCTGCATATAATATATATATATATATATATATATATATATATATATATATATATATATATGAATCTAGCACGTTTGCTCGACTGAGCAAATGACTGAAATCCAAACAGCCGGGCGTACTTACGTGAAAGTGCTTTTCACCGAAGAAGCACTTTCGCGTAAGTATGACTGTTGCCGAGGATCTACTATGGTGCAGGTAAGGGAAATTTCCCTTTTCTCCACTGTAGTGTGGTCTCGGAGGGAGAATATTAAAGTAGGGGGTGGGGGGCACAGAACCCCACATGGGGGTTGCAGGGGGCAAAGCCCCCCTGCTAAGATGTAAATGTAGTGTTTTTTTTTTTTTGTCACATGCTTCAACAAAAGCACTTTTTTGATAAAAGCGCTTTTGTTAAAGTGTGTTCGGGTTTTATGGATGCGGACATTTGCTCAGTCGAGCAAACGTCCTAGATCCATTTTTTTTTTATATTAATACACAGACACACACACACACACATGTGTGTATATATATATATATATATATATATATATATATATATATATAAATATATCTATATACATATACATACACACACACACACACACACACACACACACACACACACACACACACACACACACACACACACACACACACACACACACACACACACACACACACACACACACACACACACACACATAAACACATATGGATCTAGGACGTTTGCTCAACTGAGCAGACATCCGAATCCATAAAACCCGAACACACTTTAATGAAAGCGCTTTTATCGAAAAAGTGCTTTCGTTAAAGCGTGTGACAAAAAAAAAAAAACACTACATTTACATTTTAGCAGGGGGGCTTTGCCCTCCTGCACCCTCACACCCCCCTACTTTAATACTCTCCCTCCGAGACCGCACTACAGTGGAGAAAAGGGAAATTTCCCTTACCCGCACCATAATACAGCCTCGGCAACAGTCATACTTATGCGAAAGTGCTTCTTCGGTGAAAAGCACTTTCACGTAAGTATGCCCGGCCGTTTGGATTTCAGTCATTTGCTCAGTCGAGCAAATGCCCTAGATCCATATGTCACCTTCTTCTTGTTCTTCTTTCGACTGCTCCCGTTAGGGGTCGACATAGCAGATCGGGGGGTGTGAGAGGTGCAGGGGGGCTTGCCCCCCTGTAGAAACGTAGTAAAAGGTATGTTTGGTAGTTTGGTGTTGTTATATGTGGAGGGGATGTTATTTTTGTGTGATTTGTAGTGTTCAATGTTTTGATGCACATTTTCGATGTTATGAAATTCGATGTTATGGATTTTAGATGTTTTGTGAGTAGACCTATATATATATATATATATATATATATATATATATATATATATATATATATATATATATATATATACACATTTATATGTATATTCTATACTGTGCATTTGCATATATGTGGTCAATGTGATTAACAGAGATCGCAGTATAGTGCTGATTGGGAACTTTACCCTCTTCCCCACTGCAAAAAATGTAAAAAGGTAGATTTTTGTGGGGTTTTTGTTTTTTTTTTCTTTTTGAAGTTCAAGATTTCAGAAACTTGATCATATGGTCTCGACTATATGAATTTTGAGTTTCTGAAAACACGATCTTCTGACATGGACACATATATATATATATATATATATATATATATATATATATATATATACATATATATATATATATATATATATATAGATATATATATATATATATATATATATATATAGATAGATAGATATATATATATATATATATAGATATACAGATATATATATATATATATATATATATATATATATATATATATATATATATATATGGGTCCCCTACACATGGTCGGCATTTCATAATGTCGAAGACCATATGGCCGAGACCATATGATCGACATTTGAAATGCATCTCAGTACAGTGCGGAATGAAAGATTTCCATTTTTGCACTACATGTAGTGCGTTCTCGGCGTAGGTATATTTCAGTTACAGGGGGGTGGGGGCAAGTAAGATAATGTTTTGTGTGATTTTTTTTTTTTTCATTTCAAAATTTCAGGAGTCGAACATATGGTCTCGGCCATGTGGGTTTCAGCTTTCTGAAATTTCGAACATGTATAGTAGACCCATATATATATATATATATATATATATATATATATATATATATATATAATATTCATACTATTGTCTGGTCAGTTTTTTATGAAGTTTTGTGAAGTTTTGAATTTACAGGAGCCTTTTCTTGGATTAGGCATACTTACAGTTAGTATTGTTGTGATGTTGAAACTCAGTTCTACAAGGGGTTTTCTATAAATGTTTTTACACAATAAATTAATTAAAATGCAATGTTAATGTTTATAAACATGGGGTTCAACAGATTCATAGGTTCATAGGTGTGTACTAGGCTAATGGCCATGCACGATGCAAGCCTAGCCCATAGAAGTGCCCTGGCATTGTGCTACCCGACGTTAGTTCCCAGTGCCTCTATCAAGTAGAGCCACTGGAGTGATCCCCGGGATGAACTTTTTATTTCTCATCCACTCATCAAGATTTCTCTTGATGAGGGCCAGTGAGGTGCTCTGCTTAATATGTACGGGAAGTCTATTCCATATTCACGTGCTCACAGGTTTTTCATTGGGAAGTCTATTCCAGAGCATGGGCAGTCTCTGTGTTATGAACCTGTCCATCCAGCATGTTCTGTTGATTGTGGTAATGAGGTTGAGGTCTCTGAAATGTGTGGCGTGGAGGGATTAGGATGTCTTTAGATGTAGCATTATTAACAGACCTGGGTCAGACATGGCTTTGTAAGTCAAGCAGAGATCTCTTCTTAGTAGATGATATGAGACAGAGAATAGCTGGTGTTTTTTGAGTTGGTCCATGTAGGACATGTGTTTAAGGCCTAGGATCCTCTTCGTGAGGGATTTTTGTGGCCTTTCCAGCTGTTGCATGTGTCTAGTGAGGTACATACCAAATGGGGCATTATATTCGATGACTGGCCTAATGAGGGAAGAGTAGAGAGAGATGCTGACCTCTTTCTTCCTGGATGCAAAACCCTTGGCAATGAGATGTGCCACATAGCAGGACTTTCTGACCACAGTGGCAATGTGATGGTCAAAGGAATGGTTGCTGTCAGCCTGTGTCCACAGATCTCTTATAACACCTTCAGCGTTCAGTGGGCTCCCATCGATGTGGTAAATAGTGGGAACTGAGTTTTTCCCAAAGGTGATGATGACGCATTTTTTGGCATTAAGCTTAAGGCCATGGTTCTGACACCAGTCATTGGTCTCAGTAAGGCCTTTCTGTAGGATGTCTACATCACTTGGGGAGTTAATAATGGCTCCTAGCTTACAGTTGTCTGCGAACTTGGTCAGCCAGAGTCCCTCCGTGTTGGCCTGGACTTCTGAAAAGTAGATGCCAAACAGGAGAGGACCCAGGACCGATCTTTGTGGGACTCCACTCATGACTCATCAGCAGTCTGACTTGGAGTCAACTACTTTCATACTGTGGGTTCTATCTGTAAGCCAATTTGCAACCCACCTTGTGATATAGGGGTTGATGCCTAGTTTGGTGAGTTTATCAATAATTCCTGAGTGGGGAATGGTATCAAAGGCCATGGCCAGATTTAGGTAGCCTGTATGAACTGCCTGGCCCACATCCACAGCTCTGGTGACTGACTCAGAGAAGTCAACCAGGTTGAGCAGGCATGATCTACCTTTCACAAAACAAAATTGTGTGGAATCTAGAGTTTGGAGATTCATTATATCCTTGCTAATTAGATCCATGATGATGAGCTCCATAGCCTTACATATCAGACTCATCAGGCAATAATTCCCAGGGTCTGTAGTCACTCCCCGTTTATGGAGGGGGATGCTTGTAACAGTGCGTCAATCAGTAGGGACAAAGCCTGAGGTGAGGCTGTGATTGAACAGGGCACACAGATGTGGTGCCAGTTCACTTTGCTTACTCAACCTGGTGGATTTTTTTGAAAAAGTCACCAAAAAAATGGATGAAGGCAAAATGATACATACCTCATATCTCAACCTGGCCAAAGCTTTTGACACAATTCCTTACTCAGGCATAGTAGAAAAACTATATAAACTGGGAATAAATACCTCAAATCACCCACTGGATTGCCAACTGGCACAGAGATAGGATGCAGGAAATCAAAATAGGGAAAGTTCCCTCCACAAAGAGACCAGTCACCAGTGGAGTCCCCCAGGGTTCTGTGCTGAGACATCTCCTGTTTGGCATCTGCTTTTCTGAAATAAAAGCAAATAGCAAAGTGCTCTGGCTGACCAAGTTTGCAGATAACTGCAAGCTAGGAGCAGTCATTACATTTCCAAATGATTTTGTCATCCTGCAGGAAGATTTGCCCCAAATAAATAACTAATGCGAAAACCATGGATTGAAATTAAATGCCAAAAAAAAATACATTATTGCATCGTTTGGGAAGTCATCTATCCCAGGGAACTGCCAAATTATCAATACATCCCTGAGAGCTGCCCCAGCTGTTTAGAATTTGGGAACTTATGTGGACAGTGATCTAACCTTTCACCAGTGTGTGTCCATTGTTATAAGAAAGTTATTCTATAATGGACAGCTTATAGATAAAGGGATTGTATCTAGATCTAAGGATGTAATTGTACCCATTTACTCAGCCCCCACTAGGCCAGTCATTAAATATAATGCCCCCTTTGCCCCCTTTGATATGTATCTGTCCAGATACATGCAACAACTGGAATGCCCACGGAGATAGCTTGCTAAAAGGATACAAGGCCTAAACAACATATCTTACATGGACAGACTCAAAGCCCTATCACTGTACTCAGTATCCTACAAATGCTAAGAAGTGATCGGTGTCTGGCATAGAAGGCATCCTCTGACCCAATACTGATGGATTTACTGCACATCAGCAAGTCAAATGGCATCAGAAATACTCAGTCCAAGGATCTAAACCTCTTCTGCAACATCAACAGAATGGTTTGACAAGACAAGTATATTTCACAGATGATACTGCAGCTCTGGAAAGGATTCTCCATCCAGATAAAACAAAGCACATCCCTGTCCATTTTCAAGTGCAACTTGGGTTTGTATGGTTGGGAAACAGAAAATATACCTCAGGACTGCCCAATATACTACTAATGGACAGTGGCAACTCATAAATGCTCTATCCCATTCATGTGTCTCCTCTAATTGCCTATGTTATGATCCCAGTAATTCTCAATAGGGATAATATACAATTATTGACACTGAGATGATGACGGCCAATCTCTAACCAAATGGGATAGGTTAATTTGAGCACAAAAAATGAAACTAGCTAGGCTTAAAATGGCTCTACAGGCAGCTGACTTAATACTCACCTATGAACCTATGAACCAAAGACAGACAAGTTATAAATCTAAGGCTGAATAAATATGTTTCCTGTGCTGTTACAATCGTATGGTAAGTACTATTGTCTGAGTCAAATTTGTATGTTCTGAGAAAAGCTACATTGTAATGGAAACCGAATAAGGGTTAAATTCTAAGCTGGATAAGATGCTAAGTGATTGGCATATGAATTTAGACTCTATTTTGATATTTATAAAATTAATGGTGAAGTGAATATGTTAACTGCACTGTTAGAAATCCAATGCATGGGCTAGGTTTATATGTTATCTAAACATTACTTTGCAGGCGTACTCAGTGAAAGTTTCCTCTCAGGCTGGATAGAAGAATAGGTGACTGGTAATTTATTTTAGAATTTAGTGAGATTTGTTGTCAAATTTTGTGCCATGAGCAGTGACCATTGTTGACACAGAGTACAAAAGTTTTAATTTTAGCTGGCAAGCACTTAGCTGTTTAAATAAAGATTTTTGTGAATAGTTTATTTCTGTATTTATTCAATATTTAGTGAGCCTGGTTTCAACCTTTTAATCACAAATAGCCTGTAACTTTATGGGGAGTACATATAATATTGTTTGGCAGTCACCAGACTGTGGGAGTACATTGCTTGGCCTGAGTAATGCTTGCAAAATGGTTTACTGCCCTGACTATAATGTGTCTGATATGCAACACACTTTAGATGAATTCTGTAACTGAACAATAGTCAGAAAGTCATGTGAACTGACAAATGAAGGCCTGAAATTAGCAGCCTGAAGGGGTTCAGTAGTGTTGAGGTCTATAATGATGTGGTGCAATTTGTTGCATTATTTTGTAAATCACTGTAGCCAGTGATGCTCAGTGTCTTAGTATACTATTGTACTTACTTGGGGTTTTGTGTGTGTGTGTGTGTGTGTGTGTGTGTGTGTGTGTGTGTGTGTGTGTGTGTGTGTGTGTGTGTGTGTGTGTGTGGTAGGAGCTACTCCCCCATTGTTTGTATTGATCTAGAATGGGAAGAATATGAGGAAATTGTGCCATCTTGCATTTGAAGACCTGTGTTAATTACATGTACTCTTTTCTGAGACTGAATGTGATAGTGTGGGTTACATATTCAGGAAAGAGTCTGCATCTAAGGCATGTCTGGTTGTGCTTCTGCTTACAGCGAGTGGCTGGGGGTAATTTCTTTTGCACCTGTAATACTGCCGGTGATCACCTTCCCAAGCATAGTGCTGTTTGTGATTTGATGAAGAGCAGTGATGAGAGTAATATATTACAATTTCTAGTACCTAGTAATATAACTAGTTACTTTTTCAAAGTACTAACTAGTAATAGTAATATATTACAATTTCTAGTACCTAGTAATATAACTAGCTACTTTTTCAAAGTACTAACTAGTAATAGTAATATATTACAAGTTCTAGTACCTAGTAATATAACTAGTTACTTTTTCAAAATACTAACTAGTAATAGTAATATATTACTTTTTTAGTAACTAATAACTAAAATATGAGTTACTTTTGCTTAAACCAGTGGTTCTCTATGTGTGCAATATAGCCCCCTAAAGAGTGATGGAAACCTTCCAGGGTCCCTATATAGTATGGATAGCAATCAGATGTTAGGAGGTAATACAGACTTTGAAGTGGCAATCTGGATATAAAATTACAGCATAATGTTGGCACAACTCATAGCACGTAGCATTCATAACAGAGCATTAGAATTAGTCTGGAGCAAAATTTACTTCATTTTTTTTAGCACTGCAAGGAGGTGAAAGCTAATGATGACCAGACTCCAGTCCTGCCCTGGTACTGTGGGACTCTCACTCACTAAAACATTCCCTAACACTGGGACAATTCTAACCTGTTAGAGATCATATCCTTACCTTGCAGTATAACAAATGGCATTGGTTCTATCACCATCAATCAGAATCGAACTCATCACTCATCAGTTGAGCACCTGATGCCCCAACCCACTGCACCAAGCAGGACTGTTCGGGTGGATCTATGATCAACCAGCTTTTGTCTTGACAATTTTTTGCTATGTTCTATTTAAAATTCTTTTTGGGTTTCGATTTTTAGTTGCTGAAAATAGACAAAATATGATAAGTTTTTCCAGGTCTTGTGCTACTGGCTGGTTTAGTTAATTATTATCTGTGACTCTCTAGCTATAAAGGCTAGTCTTCTTGTTCTCTTTTTGGCTATGCTATTAGGGATCACCACGTTGGATCATCAGTCTGTAAAACAGGTGGCAGTGGAGTTTTACATTGTCGAGTTGCCAGCCCAGCGTCCTACCTTCTTCAGAAGGCACATGCATGCACACATTCACACCTAAGGCCAATTTAGAATGTCTAATCCTCCTGCAGCACGTCTTGGGACTGTGGAAGGAAACCAGAGCACCCTGAGGAAATCTACTCGAACACAGGGAGTGTAGATCATAATGCATGTGTTGTACCTTTAAAGCCACTATAGTTCATGGGCACGTGCATAAAAAGTACTGAGCATGTGCAAACAGAGTGCCATTTTGTGTAAGCAGCTGGAGTGAAAGCATGTATGTGTGTAGCAGTCAGTCAGTTAGTTAGTTCATTTAAGTTTTATGTTCCAGTCATCCATCCTGATGCATTGGTGTGTAATACACATCTTAAACAAACACCCAAGCCTCATCGTCTTACCTGAATACACAAGACAAGCAACAGGGAAGACATGCAGACTCTATACAGAAGGCACCCCAGCTGAGAATCGAACCAAAGATCCTCTTGCTGTGAGTTGACAACACTAACCACTTCACCACTGTGCCACCCAGCTATATAAAATAATCTGCTGGTGTTTTTCAACTGTTAAATGCTATTCATCATCATTGTAACATCGTGTATATAACTTTATTATACAACGACCCCCCCCCATTAATATTCCAAAACGTGCATGCTGATTGGTCAGCGTGCGTTAAATCGAACTTATACTAATGGAAAAAGGTCCGGTCGCCCTGACTTTTTCCATTAGTATAAGTCTTTTTTTTTTTTTTTTTTTTACAGCAATGGAAAACACAAGATCTCCATTGCTTTTTAGAAACTGTCTCGCTATGTTAAAGGCGTTTAACATAGCGAGACACTTTGTAAAAAGCAACGGAGATCTTGCTTTCTCCATTGCTTCCACCCACAGCTCTGATATACTGCATAAGCATACGCAGTACATCAGAACTGCCGCAGAATACCAGACAGCTGTGGAAGAGCAGCACGGAGGCATTATGCAATGCCATTATTTAAGAAAAGTATTTGTTTTCTTAAATAATGTCATTGTATAATAACAATAACCCACTTCTGGGTGTGGATAATGCTGGATTTACTCACGGTTGTCTTTGTTTGGCCACTCGGGCTTCGCCCTCTTGACCAAACCACACCAACCGTGGGTAAATCCAGCATTACCCACACCCAGGCGTGGGTTATTGCTTAAATAATACACATATGCAGGTGCTTAATTGTTTGAGTAAATCTCAGTATTATAATTGATAAACTACACTTATGTAAAAGTAATGTGTTACTTTAGTTAGTAGCAAGTAATAGCAATATATTACTTTTTTAGAAAAGTAATAAGTAATAGTAATATATTACTTTCACTGAAAAGTAACTAGTAATAGTAACTTATTACTTTTATAAGTAACTAGCACAACACTGATGACGAGTATTATTTTTCATGAAAATTACTTTTTTCTTTATCTATTTTTATGGTCATATTGGAAGGGATGACCCAAGAAGCACCACTCACAAGGGTGATGCAATAGGCTCATGTTCCAGTGGTCCAGTGCAGTTTGTGCTTTCCTTGTTTCCTGGTGTTTACCAGATGAGAATTAATGAGTTATATAAGTTGATGAAATGGAATGTAAAGTGTGAATGGTGGCTAG